>NC_027755.1:10802750-10808929 GCF_000695525.1 Brassica oleracea var. oleracea
TCGGCCGACCAATAAATAATAAACAGGATATAAGGCGGCTCGGCCGACCAATAAATAAATTAAATTACTAGTAAATAATATAGGCGGTATTCCGGCCATTATAACATGATATAAATAATAGTAGATGCGGTATACCGACCATTATAACAGGGTATAAATGATACAAATAAATTTTACCGAATCGCAGAGTGATCGTGCTGATAACGTGTTATAAAAAGAACTGGAATTTATTTGTATCGCAGGAATTTAAATAAGGGCAAAATTTTATACCCGTAGAAATTTTAACACTGATAGAAAGATTATTATTAGAGAGAAGAGAAGAGTGAAATGGTGTGTTTCTAAACGATCGAACTCGATCGTATATATAGAGAAAAAATCTACTGTACAAATAGTACAACGGGACCCACATCTTTAATTATTTCAACATTTTCGGTGGCCGCTATTTTTTTTTTTTTTTGTGCAACCGAACAATGATCTATTCAGATGACAAAAAAAGAAGAAAAGCTTATAGTCAAACGAAAATGGTATTTCAAGTTCTAATATAAAATATGAAGATATCAAATGGACATTTAACTTTTGTAAGAAATCTACTTGAAGGCAGCCATAAATTTATGTATAATCTTAAAGTTTTGATGAATGGATTATATGTTTTGGTAATAAATATAAGCTCAAAAAATCATGTCAACGAACACTTTTTGTGTAATTGAACCAACACGTTAAGCTTCACATGTCCAAGGATCGCAACCTAGCTATGATACCAAATGAAAAGTATGTAGCTAGTGAAATCAACAAAAACCACTACAAGAAATATGTACATTCTTAGCGCGGAAAATATGCTATAGCGAATTCGTAAATGCTATGTCATCGGCAGCCATCGTAGGTACGTCATCTACGATAGCATTTTTTTAACGCTACGAAATGTGCAGATACGATAGCAGTGTATGAATGATATTATTTAAATTAACTATAGCACTACTTTCGTACTATGATAGGTCATTATACAATAAAAAAAAATTATAATTAAAAATTAAAAAAAAAAATTAAAAATTAAATGAAAATTTTTTTATAATTTAAAATAAAATAAATTTTATCTATAAATTAAAATTGGTTTACAAATACATTTCGGTTTACAATACTAAACCTGAAATTAAAAAATAAAATCAAAGCACACAATGTTCCTTACTCGGTTTACACTAAACCAAATCTAAAAGAAATCTAAACCTAAAAAAAAGTCGAGCCGCCTCCTTCATGAGCCTTGCACCTCTTCCAACCTTGACCGGAGACGTTGTCGTCTCTGCTTCCGGCGTCAGTGTCTCCTCCACTGCAGCTTCCGTGCCTCCTCCCACTTCCCGTCAACCATCTTTTGACTCTCCACCTTACTCAAGCTTCGTCTGCCTAATTAGCATTCCTCAACCTTCGTTTGTCTTCTCATCCTTCATCAATCTTGTGAATACTTCTTTACGTTTTTTTGAGACCTCTGTTCGTCATCTCCAGTCTCACATCTCCATTCACGAATCTAGATCTGGAAAAAAAATGTGAAACAAAAATCTTTGAGATTAGGAGATAAAAGAGAGTAATGGGGGTAGAGGAAGAATCGCTTTTGATTGAGGCAGAAGCAGTGGTGGTAGTGGAGAAGATGGTCGCTTGTGGTTGAGTAACGAGGAGGAGGAGGAGGATGCGATTGTGGTCCGCGAAGGTGGGGAACAAGGAGGAGGAGGCGGCGGATGTGATGGTGGCGTCGGGCGGAGGTGATGGTGGGTGAGGTAGAAGTAGTGGTAGACGAGGTGACTGTGATGATGGTTTGTGTTTGTAGAATGAGGATTGCTATGGTGAAGAAAGAAGAAGAGTAGAAAGATGAAATGAAATCTCAGAAGAGATGAGAAGAGAGAAACGTGAGAGTCTGGAGGTGAGAGGAAGACCAAAAGAAAATGATAGGACAAGGAGGGGAGTGAATTAGATCCATTGGATCAAAATAATTAATGGTTAAAATTAGCTATCTTTGTCATCAAATATTAACCAATCTCAACATTTCACTTTATTATATTATTTGTATTCAAATGATTAATTAAGAGGAAGAAAAAAAAAGAATTGATTATTTGATTATTTTGTGACCATACGATTTTTCATATCAACGGTGGATGGCTAATCAAAGTCAATCCTTCCCTTTGTGCCTTGACCAGTCAGAAGCAAGCTTTCTATTTTTTATTTAGTTTTTAATATTTTGTTACTTTTGTAAGTAAGAGTTAGAAAATAATTAGGGTTAGAAGCACAGTTATGGGATTTGAAATTTAAAATAAATTTAGATTTTTTATGATATAAGATTTAGAAATAAAGTTTAGTGTTTATGATATAAGGTTTGAAGTATTTGGTTTAGGGTTTATATTTGGGGTATAAGGCTTGAAAATTATAAATATTAAGTTTGAATGTTAATTTCACATATACTACAGCAATAATATTTGTGTATTTAAAAATTAAAGTTTTAAGGATTTTAGTATGCATTTAAGGTATATGATTTAGGGTATGGTTTGGATTTATAGTTTAAGGTTTGAATTTAAGATATGAAACTGTATATATATATATGGTATAGTACATAGGGTTTGAAGTATATTTGGGGTTTGGGGAATGGGGTTTGGAGTTGAGATATAGGGTTTGGAATTTATTTTTTTTAGTTTAGAGGTTATAAATGTTAAAATGAATTTAAAGTTATAAACTAATTAAAGAATTTTGAAAATTAAAAATTGTGTTTAGATATAAAAGAGTTTGATTGAAGATTTAATATTTGTGTTGAGGAAATTAAAGTTTAAGATAAAAATATTAAATTCTGAGATAGTTTTAAGATTTGAAGTTATAATATGAAAATATTAGAGTTTTAATGGTTGTCTATAGAATTTAGGGTTTAAAACCATGTTTAGGGTTTAGGGTTCACATAGCTTTTCTTAGCGTTAGGAAAATGCTATTATACGTCTTTGATAGCATTACTGAAGCCGCTTAAATAATGTCTTTGGCGCTTAAGTCATTCTTCCGCTAAATATTGGCGGAATCAGTGATTTTATATTCCCGCTCACTTAATTTTTTAAATAGCATTAATTAAGTGCTATTTTAGGTTTTTCTCTATCATAGCGTTTATCTAACGCTATTATATAATACGAAAATTTATAAATCATCAACGATAGCAGTTCAGTAAAACGTGCTATAACAATGTGCTATCAATGTAAATTTTTTTTGTAGTGAACATAAGGGATTCAAGACAATCTGTCTCTTTTTATTAAGAATAACTTAAACAATCTCTTACAGATTTGTTTAATCCGAATTACTCAACGCCACAAGTGGCTTGACACAGCCCAATTCTTAATCTACCCTTTGAGTGAACCAACCCATGTTGATTGATATCACTCAAATGATCTCAAAGAGTGATTTTTACTCTCTCAAATAAGAGGTTCAGTT
The DNA here is from genome assembly GCF_000695525.1 of Brassica oleracea var. oleracea. NCBI lineage: Eukaryota > Viridiplantae > Streptophyta > Magnoliopsida > Brassicales > Brassicaceae > Brassica > Brassica oleracea. The sequence continues at coordinate 10,806,195 of NC_027755.1, forward strand.
GTAGTACTTAGTGATCAAATCCACAAGGAGCTAGGACACACAATAGATCCTAATCAGTTTATGAGTAAGTTAGGCAAACATAGTAAATCAATAAACAGCAGAGGCGAACAAGGTAGTTGTTCAGTTGATTGATTGATTGAGGTTGTAAATAGTTATGAGAAAACAGCTAGATCTAGGGTTTCAGGTAATCATGATTATAATGATATAAAATGCTTAGGTTGTCAATCCTAGAACTCGAACTCTAATGAGAAAATATTCCAGCTTTCGTATGTGAATCAATCCTATTGACTAAGTCCAATATCTCTGCTTCCGCTTGTTGATACAGATCAAACGTCGATCAATGCTATGATATTATCGTCGATTGATGCTTCCTTAGGCAAGCATTAGCGAGTTGATCGATTGGTTCACTAGTCTTAACTAAATCAGCTGCGCTTGTTTCTAGCAATCCTATCTGAAGGGTATCTATTTTGCTGCAGAACCTACCGTGGTAATTGTCCACAATCTTAAAATCAGGGTTCTAATTAGCTACTGTAGAACACAAGCATTACAACCAATTCCTTGAAGGATGCCAATCACCCTAACAGTTCTATAGTTTGGGCTAATCCCTCATAACCTTACTAATACTCTAAATCTTTCAGGTGAAATTACTCAGACATAGAAAAGTAAAGCATAGCAATAATCTGAATAAGATGCATAAATAGAATATAGTAGAAAAACTAGAGTTCCAATACAAAGCTCTGAACGAGTCTTGGATCTTCTCTCCAAACTACTAAAAACCCTAAATATGTTTGCTGTGAAAATATGAAAGTACGAAAAGCGTGGGTTGCCAAAAAAAAAAAGACATAGCACATAAATATTAGGTTAAAATCGGCCAAGAGTATTTCTGTAATTGCTGTGGAACTTGGACTATAAGTCGGCTGGGAACCAAGTCGAGCCTTGTGCGCTTCGCTGTTGATTGATGACACGGGGTGTTTGTCGATCGACGTTTGACTCTGAATGTCGACTCTGAATGTCGATTCTGGACTGGTTCGACGGACAGCTACGAATTTCTTCTAACTTTGTCACCAAGATGCTCCAAAATCACCACATTGCTCCAAAACACTTCTGGACCTGTAAATACTTTAAAAAGACTTCAAAACATAATAAATAGATTATAAAACACTTATATACCATGACTAAAAACTGGTAAAATATATGGTATATCATTGGTCACCTCTACAAATTACTCACTTCTTGAAACCCCAAAACTCCTTTTGTGTTTCTGTGAGAGTACAACGTTAAAATCTTAAACTAATCCTACGTTTAAGCTTTCCTATATATAGCCACCAATTATTTCCAATTGTGCAATATATCTTTTCCTAAAAAGCAGCATCACCGAATCTTTTAATTTGTGATTTGAGGATCTTCTAGTTTGTGAAGCATGTCCAAACAAGATCAGCCAATGAAAACTCTCAACGTTACCACGCTTTTAGTTCTTCATTTCATGTAGAAGTGCTACACACTATCGTCCATGTGTAACACAACCGCAACACGCCAGACTCCGACATCCTTGAAAATGTACGAGTTATATTCCAAAGAATCATGTTATCGAACACTCTTTTTATGTCATTGCACCAATACATCAAGCTCCAAGTCCCTGAGCTTAAAAAACTTTACTTAAAGACACCAAACAACGGGCATCTAAGTTTGAAAGAACAAGTTTTCTTCATGTTAAACAGAATTTTAATGAAGCTGTTAATATTGTGGCAAAGAGATGACCACCAATAAACTGTTCTACTCTAGATGTATATATCTTCCTATTTGGTTAACGTATACATATATTCCAACCTTGTACATGCTCGATTAGTATAAGTTATTCTTTTTAAAAAATCATAAAATCTTGATTACAAACACTCACTAGAGAGTTACGTTCTTATATATAAGTACAAATTACAAGACATGTTGAAAATCTTATTATAAGAAAAAAATATACATTAAAATATTATGAAAAGCAACGTCTAACCTATTTGTTTGATTTATTGCTTTTCAATTATGAACAATTGGTTTTCACTCTTTGTCAAAGAATTTTTGCTTATGTTGGTTGTAATCAGAATTCAATATAATAAAGTTCTTACAAAATATAAGAGCAACAAAAATGTAAATGCTTTTCTCAAAAAAAAACACAAATATGTAAATGCTCAACACTAATTTCCAGCTATATTTTAAAGCTTGAATGTAAACACTAAACAGTAAACCTCAGTATTGAAATTGGATGTGTCCGAGATGTAGCCCCAAAATAAATTTATTAGTGGTTCGACCTGTCAAAAATTTGAGTTCGGCTTCTATCAAGTTGGATTGACATCTTGGCAAAATTCACTTAGCTATTTTTTGGAGACATTTGCAACAACAGTTTCTATTTATTTATTGTCGTGAACGAAGGGTCTGAGACTGAATATTTCGTGTGTGTCTGTATATTATATTACTCAACCAAAGTGTTCCCTTATATAGGGGTTACAAGGAATAGGAAAAAAGAAATTATCCAAAACCTAATACAACATGAAATAGGAAAAGATCTAAAACATAGAAAAGGAAAACATCCTATATCTAATGTCGGCCAAAGGATAGGCCGACTCTCTCTCCTCAGCCGCCGACTCTCTCTCCTCTTGGACACGGCTGTGGTTGGGCCTGGTCGTGCCCTGATGGGCCAGTCTGGTCGTGGCCTGATGGGCCATCTCTTCTTGTCTTGGTTAATGGCA
>NC_027755.1:10809029-10809949 GCF_000695525.1 Brassica oleracea var. oleracea
ATTGTCATTGAGGAAACGGACGAAAGAACCTTCCACTCTTAGATCCAATCCCTTGTTTTCGATGTAGAACGATGCGCCTAGACGTCGTCTCAATCGAAACGTGACAAGAGCTGAATAAATCCCCTAGCGGTTCATTTCCTTATCTATTTGCAAAAGCCAAAGGTCAGGAATCTATTGTTCCTAAGCGAACACATCGCGAGACACTAAAGATAATGACATTTACTTTAACAAAGTTTGCAAATACGGATGAGAAACACAACCCACAAATTTAAAGTCCGCTTAAAACAGCGACTTGCCAATAAAATAAAAGCATGTCTAATCGTACAACAACAGGGTCTATCAAGACCACAAAAGATAAGAACATAAGTGAAACGTCAAGGAACAGAATCTTGATCGTCAGGATCCTTGGTAGCGGCAGCAGTCAGGATCCTAGACGCCCACGTTCTCGTTCTCTCCCTCTCGAACCAGAGTGTCGCCCCCAAGCTTCGTAGATCGTCTCCTCCTCAGCGGGACGTGGCAGCGACGCCTCCTCGATTCCATCGTTATCCTCCTCTCTATCCTCTAGTCCTTCGGAGGAAGAATCCGAGACAAGCCCAGGATCCTCGACGCCCACGTTCTCGGTCTCTCCCTCTCGAACCAGAGTGTCGCCCATCTCGAGGCCGCCCTTTCCTGAGACAAGCACAGGATCCTCGACGCCCACGTTCTTGGTCTCTCCCTCTCGAACCAGAGTGTCGCCTATCTTGAGGCCGTCCTTTCCAGGAAACCCCTTCAGATTCTCATTCTCTGGGCGCTCGTCAAAACCGCTTCCCACCGGGGACTTGACAGGCTCGGTAGGGATAGACGTGACATCAACAAGTGGCTCCTCTGACGGCTCCTCAACAACCTCGAGCGAGGGAACGAGCCGAGAAGCCGTCTCTGGC
>NC_027755.1:10810948-10812127 GCF_000695525.1 Brassica oleracea var. oleracea
ATCAGAAGGACGCGGCTCTGCCTCGACGGACTTCTTCTTCTTCTTCTTCTTTCTGGGACGTTCTTCAGGCGCCGCTTCGGAACGGTCAGACTTGACGGAACCCCTTGTAGCGCCTTCTCGTCCTACTGCCGGCGCCTCGCCGCAATCAATGGAGGAAGTAGCCCCTTCGTAAGGTCTCTTCCTTCCTCTCTCTCCCTTCCTTGCTTCCAAACCCTCGGAGTTTTTGTCGAGAGAAGCGATCTCTTCAAGAGGAAGCCCTTCGGTTGCTTTCCTCCTGGGTTTCTTGCTCTTCTTCTTCTTTTTGGGACTTGAGGCAGGAGGCTCCGCCCCAACGTCTTTGTCGACTAAACCAGGAGCTCCTTCCTTGGAAGCTCGGCCTGCGTCAGAACTGGTCGACCCTTGCACATCGGCAGGAATCGACTTCTTCGAAAGCAATTGCAGCTTCCCCTTCAACAGTGCACTCAAATCCGGCACTCCGTCCATCTTCCTAGCCTCGTCCAGCAGTTTCTGCTGTTTCCGAGTAAAAAGGGACAGACGCGACTTACGGGGCCCGAGTACAACAGGAAGTCTCGACTCCCAATCAACTGTAAATATATATATATATATAAAGAGAGACTAAGTTGTTGATAGAACTTCTTGGAGAAAGACCGATGAACTCACCTCTAGCAATCCGAGCTTCTGGACGTCTTATCCACTCTCGACTAAGATCAGGCCAACGAAGATGGCCGTGAGCCGCGATCGCCTGAACACTCTCGAAGAATTTCTCCGAGTATGCGATCGTATTCGGGTGATGAACTGCAACAACAAGATACACGCCGTTAGGATACTCGAATAAGGCATGATGACAACAAACACTATCTACCAAGCGTTTTGTTCCATAGAACGTGGTAGTCGTCCCCAGGTGGCTCCGAGAAGGCATGCTCTTCAGACTTGATATAAAAATATGAGCGCTGCCAGTCCTTCGTCTTGTTCGGATGCCCAGCCAAGACGTTGTAGCTCGAGCGCATCTTCACTGAAAATATTCCATGTGGCTCCGCCTTCGTAAAAGTTAACTCTTCGAATACTCTCACACTCATCGAAACATCTATCTCCGCTGCCATCACCATTAGCATAACCGCGATGCGCAGCGACCCGTTAAGCAACTGACAAATGGCGATGTCCCGACAAAATGCGTACTAT
>NC_027755.1:10812180-10827179 GCF_000695525.1 Brassica oleracea var. oleracea
TATGGTCTCCAAAATAGGATTCGTAGACACACTGGTAGCCAACCGGAGGTGACCAAGGGAGCTGTCCCTTGGAAGGAATGATGTATGTAACGCCGGCGCCTCCACTTCGGCCACAACAAATCCTTCACCGTCTTGTGAGAGCAGCAAGAATCGAAAACATTCCCCCACGACTGAGCCTGCAGATCGAGAAGTAATTCAGGCGGGAGTGGAGAGAGTTCCTCGAAGATCCCGCCAGGATGATAGATCGTTGGACGGCAGTCTATCTTGTCGAAAGGAACCCCCCGACGAACTCGTCTCAAAGGTCTCGAGGCTTGGCTAGACGCTTCAGAACCACTACCGCTCACATCGCTGCTCCCGACTTCGACGTGATCCGGTCACGGATCATCTTATGAGCTTCAGCGACCAAAAGGCGTTGAGATAGGGTCATATTGTCTAAATCCCGAAGAGCATCGCGATGAATCAAGTCGAAATCATCCAGCGGTCTGTCAGCTACCCGTTCATCTCTAGTCGGACTCGGAGAATCTGCAACGCCCTTCCCTTTTTCTTCTCGCGACAAACGACCTCTCAGAGGCATGATCCTGGATTCACGGGACGACTACAACCGCCAGACGATACCGACAAGCCTGTGTGAGGAGAAACGTACCTAGAGAGAGAAAGTAAGAGTAGAGAGAAGGGAGAGAAAGCGGAATACCTGAACTTGCAGAGAAGAATGACGAAAGCGAAAGGGAGGAGCCTATTTATAGCAAAAACAAGGGCACATCCTCCGAAGCGAAATCATTAGGTCTACAGAAACCTAAATGGGTCTCAAAGGCCGCCTAAATACCCAAAGGCTTACTCGCGAGGGTTCGGTTTCTCGTTCAAACCGATCTCTAATCGAGATGCCAGACCGAAATTAATCCCCGATTTTGGTCTAAACCGGTTTTCTAACGTAAACCGATGAGATAAGCTTGAGCTCTTATATCGGGGTAATTCGCCTACCGAGTAAAACGTGCCTCCGTGACAAAAACCTCGGCGAGCAAAGCAGATCATGAAGAAGTACTACTCTAAGCGACTAGAAACGTCAATAAAACGGCGTGCGACTAAACACGCTAGGACCTGATATACGAACGAACCTGACCCACAAATTCACTGAGACCGCTATGCCGCTCACAAGTGAACTGGGGGGGGAGACTTATTGTAGGAGATGGATTACATCCCTCCACAAGGCCCATCGAATAACAGGCCCTAGCCCAGCTAGCTTGACCAGTTTAGTCGGCTTAAGCGGCTAAAGATGTCGGCTCGACCCCAGAGTACTTTTAGCCGATCAGCTAAGCCGACTAAATACGCTCGGCTTATAGAGAACAGTACCAAGGCCCGCATACTCGGCCTTTAACGACAGGGCCCAAAGGACGACACGATTAGGGCATCACGGACGAAGACACTATAAGAGGGGATGAGGAGACAACGAAAAGAGGGGATTTTTGGACAACACACACAGAAGCGGCTAGATCTAGGGTTTCCTAATCATCTCTTTGATCATGTTGCTTAAACCTTTGATCTTGTCTCCTTATTTCCTGTCAATCTTGTAACCTCTTGTTTGATTCTAATAAAAGCGTCTTTAGCCACCCCATTCCTACGTTCATCATTCTAATCAACCGAATCCTGCACAAACATTGATCAACAATCTTTTTGATAAAATCCGTAGCTAAAGGCTAGCCTTTCAATCTGGATAAAGAAGCAGAAGCTCTCAAGAACACTACTCAACGGGTAGCGCGAATGATAACCCTTCAACTCCAATAGCCCGCGCAGCAAGATTCTAGTGCCCCCATATATCAGAAAAGTTATTATTTATTGTCGAAAATTCGACTTATTGATAAGATTACAATTGCTAAAAACTAGATAAATATGGTAAAAACAAGATATATTTAATTTCTTGAAACTAAATAAAGACTAAACTAAAAACTAGGTAAATTAAATATGAGATGCTAAACATTTTTGGAGAGGCCGAAAACAGGAGAAACTAGATACTGGTAGAGACCACCGTTCTTCTCTGGCTCTGAACCCAAACTAGCTAGCCCATGGCCAACGCAAAGATCACGACTAGCCATGTACCCTTCGATTCTGCAACTTAGCTCAAGCGAGTATGGACCCGAAACTTGAGACCAGTTGTGACCAATGTGCTTAACCGGGTTCATACCCCAACCAACTACCCCACAACCACCGTAAAGACCACAAGGATACATGAACATTTTGTGAAGATGTAAGATGTCCGCCCTGAAGTAGTCGCTGACGTAGTTGATGAAGCAGATGTCGTGTTGAGTGGTGAAGACCTTGTGGAGTCAAGGTGCTGAGCTGGAGTCGTGTAGACTTAGAGAGTAAGAGAGTATCTTGGAGATAAAGAAAGAAGAATAAACTTGAGAAGCAAGTTTATGACTTAAAGAAAGAGGAATAAGTGCATTCCAAGAAAATGAAAGTTGCACTTATTGTTATGGAAGATGTCCATACATTTTTCCTTGGAGACTAGGGTTTCGGGAACGTGGAGAATAACTATAAGATAGCTATGGGTTGTCTGTATAGAGACAGAGACACATAGGCTGATCTTATAGAGAGAGATAAGCTCTTGGAAGTGTTCTGGGTCGTGCTGAAGCAGTGGCTGAAGTACTTTACGGAAGAGAGACACAAGTGGGTAGCTTAGGAATCTTTCAGTAGCAGTTGTTAGGATGTAACAGAATGTGTAAAGCAGATTAAGCAAATCTTGTAATAGAGTGTACAATGCAATTTCTAATAAAGCTTAAGTATTACTTGTAGTTGTTTTTTCTCCTTGATTTATCTTATGCAGTACTATTGTGTTTGCATTTTGCACTTACATTTTGAGATAGTGCCTCCCGCTTAACCAGCTCTGTGGTCAAACCATCAATGCGTAATGATGTAGAAACCTTAAACAAGCTGCTGAAACAGAAATATACCGCTCTCGGAGGCATAGAAACCCAGACTGCTGGAGCAGTACATAGAAACACGGTGTATGCATTGATTTTTTATTTAAGAGAAAAAATCGTTTGATATAAAATGAGCATAACCAATGAATTTTAAAACTTTCAGGCAATATATTTAATCAATAATTATTTATAAAATGAAACATATTACGGGTAAGTTTTGTGATTTTTCTTTTTAATCTTGTTCGACCAAGGGCACGCAGTGTTGGACCTGACTAGAAGCTACTCAAGCACATTCTTCAGTCCGGTCAAAGATCAGATAAATAGTTTTAAAGGCCCAAAATTGTCCTCATTGGTATTCTAGGGTTTCAGGTTTGAAACTCAAGTAAAGGATTTTGAATATTTTTCCCGAAAAATAATAGTTTATGGGCCAAAACTTTTATGTTTAAGGGTCCAAAATGTTCAGATTCGGCTCTGAGGGCACTTTTGATGATTAAACTAGACTTTGATCCATACATCTGTACGGATAACTTTTCATTATAAATATATAACTTTGATAATATCACAAATATTTTAAATATATGATTTACGTTTTAATGTTATATATTGTGTACAATTATTGTTGAATAAAATATCACTGAATATGTTCTGATTATTGGATTTGCTATGTTATTATTATGGTTTTCAAACTTGAAATAATAATATATTAGAATACAATGACCAACATGATGATTAAAATGTTTAAATAATTATGTAAATTTTAACTTAAACAAATTTTAGTGAATTGCATCAAAAGATAAATTTATTAAATGTTTCGGGTTTTTTTTGGCAATCTTGGAAGGTTTCTTATGATAATAATTATCTAAATATCACAATTAACTGTTATTCCTTAAATATAGGTTTGTTTTGAAACACATTTAATATATAACAGATAAATGATTATTATTTTAGGAAAGCAGATTCTATCTGATATTCTAATTAAATGTTATATATTAAAATGTTAATGTAAATGATAAAATAAGACATGTTAAACAATTAATTAAATGGTTCTATAGTGATTTCTAAACAATAGATAAAAATTAGGACCATAAATTAATAGATTAGATACAAAAAGATACTTAGGAGAGTGTATTGAATATGTAATTTGAAGTGATTAGAATTTTAATGAGTTTGTAGATGATTGCAGGAAAATTGGAAAATTTGGTGTGATTTTTGTTAAAACACTCTAGAATCTCATCTAAAACAATGATATTTAGATTTTTATTTTTATAACTAAGGAACTCTTTTCAAACACTCTAGAAACACTTAGGAGGGTGTATTCAATTGAGAGTTTTAGGTTATTTGTGTCAAAATGACAAATCCACTGTTATTGAAACATGAATTTTAAAAACTCATTTAAAATCCAGTGTTATTGAACTTGACATTTTATAAAATACTCTGAAATCCACTGTTATTGAAAATATTTTAAGTTGTGGAGTTTTAAAGTTTTCAAGTGATTTTAGAGTGTTTGGGTGGAGTTTCTCAGTTTAAAAAATTAAAACTCAAATCTCATAGTTTTAGGTATTATTCTAGAGTGGTTTAACAAAAATCATTTTATTCTCTGCAATTCCTTAAAATCATCTAAAACCTCATTGAAAATCAAATCACCTCAAATTTTAAATTGAACACACCCCCCTTAAAGTACTCTATAATCTCCAACTTAAATTTTGTTCAGTAACAGTTGATTTCAGAGTGTTTTATGAAATGATAAGTTCAATAACACTGGACTTTAAAGCATTTTTTTTAAAATCCACGTTTGAATAACAGTAGATTTGTCATTTTAATATAAATCACTTCAAATTCGAACACCCCCCCCCCCCCTCCCCCCCTATATAGAGATGGTAGAATAAGTGAAAAACTTCAAATTCTTATAAAAAGTGAAATCTATAATCCTTATAAAAAGAGTGAGTTTTTCTCGTGTTAACCCCCTAGGGTGAGCATGTGGGTTCACATACCTAATAATAATTTGAAACTTATATTATGTTTTTGGAGAAAAATAAAAAATCAGAAATAATAGTATCTAATGAAAAATAGTAGCCAATAAAAATTAACCAAGTTATATTTTGTTTATGAGAAAAAATGATAAAATAGTATTAATTGCCCGAAAAAAACTTTGACGTTGGTAACCCTTAAACCCTAAGCCATAAGCCTTAAACATTAAACTCTAAGCCATAAGCCTTAAACATTAAACTCTAAGCGTTAACAACCCTACAGTTTAGGGTTTGGAGTTTTTGCTGACGATGTGTAGAGTTTAAAGTTTTAGATTTTGGGTTTTGGGAACGGCGTTAACAACGTCCTAGTTTTTATTTCTTTTTTTCTAGCAATTAATACTATGTTCTGATTATTTTTTTTATCTTATTTTTATAAATAGAATATGACTTGACAAATTTTTATTGGCTATCATTTTTTGATAGATAATACTATTTCTGATTTTTTACCTTTTTAACAAAAGTGGAATATAAATCGTCATGAACCCACAAGTTCATCTCAACACAAGAAAAACTCTAAAAAAGTGAAATTTTGAATATCATTGAACTTTGTGTATAAATAAAGATGTATAATAGAAAACCCCCATGAGGGTCACAGTTAATAACTTAATATTAATCAATAGTTTGTATCCTACACAAATACAAACATATGATTTAACACAATTCCCAATCATAATATTCTATCTATTTTTCTGGTCAGATCCAAACTGATGGTGAAAACATCTGTCTGGTTTTCATAATACAGAGAGGTGACAAGTAGCTCTTATGTTATTTGTCTGTTCTTCAGTACCATTGGAGCCACCAACATCCAAACTGCCACAATCATTAGTTCCACATTAGAAACATCAAAAACCGTCTTCGTTTCATATGAAAACCGGTAAAAAGGAATTTTTTACTTACTGTAAATGCAAACCGCAAGCCATTCGTTTACTATCCTAACCCAAGTACTTGTCCACCCAACGTCAATAGTCCACCTAACAAGAAACGAGCTTTGTTTATCAAATTTGAAGTTTATTTTAGGAATATGAATAATGTTTGTTCCCAAGAAAACTTACCTTTTCATGGAATGATGAATATTCCAACCAATAAGTAGCATTGCAAAGTACATTGCTCCCGTAGCAAACACAAAATGGAAGAATCCGTATCCGTAAGGAATCGCGTCTTCTTCTTGGTTCTCATCTTTTCTAAACTGTAAGGCCACTCGCTATTAATGATCAATTTTGTGTATATTTGCTGCAAATTGACAGTTATAGATGACAATAAACCTGAAAGCATTGTGAATCTACTCCCGTGGAGAATGTCGCGATTACCATCGCAAGCAGTGCAACCACAAAGCTCTGCACAACAAATATATATATATATATAATATATATAGATCCTTAGTACCTTTTTTCAAAATGATCTAAAATTGTGACAAAAGATTCTTGAAAAGGTGCTGAAAACAAAAGAAAAGAAAGATTCTTGAAAACTTTTGAGATTGTTTACTATGATGGTAAGCCAGTCCGTTCTGCTAGAAGATTCAGCATTTCTGTTGCAAATTTCTCCTACTGGCTCACTGCAAAAAGAAATTAGTAATGTCACAAGACTCATAACACTTACTTTCTTGATCATGCATGTAAAGAGAGACTACGCTCTAGCTAATTGCTCCATGGTATTAAAGATATATAGATCAAATGAAACATGCCTTCTAATGGCGCACCAGCAGATGAAAACAACATAAAGCCCCATAAGCGAGGGAGTCAAGAATCCAGCATTTATCTGTTAAATGCAAAGCAGAAGGAGAAGTTTTCAAAAATCTAATCTACATATATGACCGAAATAATACTATTGAGGTAACCTCATTGACTCACTTTGGGATGTAGAGAGATACTTGCCATGAGTTGGATTAGGAACAAAGTCCATGTGATGAAAAATATGTTGAGAAGGCATGATGGATCAGGCACATACCATATGTACATCAAAATCACACCTAATATGCATAAGGTATACGCAATAGTTGCTAGTAGCATCACATGGACATGGCTGCAACATAAAAGTTAAATTAGAAAATTAACAGTCATTTTGATATGTGTCCCAAACTATATAAAGAACAATCTCATGTTGTCTCACCATCTCTCTGCGTCTTTTTGGGATAGGAAAAATTCATTGAGCCATGTAATGAAACTGATGATACTAATAAGCTGTATCAAGAGAAAGACCCTACAACAACAAGAAAGAGAAGAAGTTTTAGGAGATCTGGTAAGCTTTTGAGTTAAAAACATCACACAGATTCTAAGATAAGATTAGAAACCGTACCCTGCACCAAAATGTGCAATCTCCCCTGAGAAGAAAAACAGAACAAAGACAAAAGTCATGTTACACGTCAATAGTAACTGAAATTAGAAAGCGGAAAACGATTAAACTAAGATAATTGAGGACGATTAGCCTTATACCGTAAAGGTCAATGATAGAAGAAGGCAGCAAGAAAGGGAATATGATTAATCCAGGCCACATTAGAAGCTTAGCAAACCACCATCCTGAATGCCATTTATCTCTTGATGAATGCGTCTTTGACGTAGCGACGGTTGAGAGAAACATAATGAAATAAAATAGCTTGGGAAACAGTTAAGGCAAAAAAAATGTTTCGGAAGAAATCTTAAACATGTAGCATGAAAAATGTTTATACGCCTGGTCGAATAAGGATACAAAACATCCCAAGCTAACCCGTAAAACTCCTTCAGTCCCTAAACAGTTTAGCCCATCTTTACAATTCTTAAATTCTGCAATATTGAGTTAACACAATCATTATTAATCTGAAAAACATTATTATGAAAATTTTGTGATGCTAAGAATCAAGAAACCATACTTTTCATCTCTGTCAAGGCACCTCGGCCATAATCACGGACAACCCAAGCCAGCAGATTCACCAAGAGGAACATTAGACCATACACATATCTAGCCATCCATGGATTGTAGCCATTACGAAATTGGATAAACCATGAACCATTCTTGATTACTTCATAGCCATTGTTCTCACTGCTTGCACCGGTCTCCATAGGTATTTAAACTTAGCAGACTCTCTTCTTCACGACATTGGAATATCAAAAATATTTGGAAACTAAGCTGTTTAATACAATCAATCGCCAATCTCACTCGCGGTCTTCGGGAGATTATCAGTAAATTATATATTTTGAACAAGTATCAGGCTGGACTAAAAACATCCACGTATAAAAAAACCTAAAAAACATGAAAGTTATCACACATGCTAGATTCAATGAGAAAAAAATATATATATCAAAAGCCCTTTGTCAAAATATATATATATATATATATATATATATATATCAAACATATATACTATTGAATTCCCAAAATTCAATGTTTAGCAGTAACTAATATGAAACATTTTAAGTGTAAGGAATCACAAACCAGAGTAAAACAGATAAAAGCTCTTAATTAAATCCAAAGAATTTCCTCTTCTCTTTCTCGTGCTAGCTAGTCTGATAAAACTTCCGAAGCACCCTCTACCTTTAATGAGTAACAAACGAGTAATATAGAAATCTTAAGTACTTTCTTAAATGACTAAAATAGATCGTACTAATGAAAATGGAATATTAACTAATAATTATCAAAATGTTAAGCAAAATAAAAGTATCAAAATCAAAATCTCTGAAAAAGGAAGAATCCTTTTAAGTAAAAACCCAATAACTAGAATTCCCAAAATTCAATGTTTAGCAGTAACTAATATGAAACATTTTAAGTGTAAGGAATCACAAACCAGAGTAAAACAGATAAAAGCTCTTAATTAAATCCAAAGAATTTCCTCTTCTCTTTCTCGTGCTAGCTAGTCTGATAAAACTTCCGAAGCACCCTCTACCTTTAATGAGTAACAAACGAGTAATATAGAAATCTTAAGTACTTTCTTAAATGACTAAAATAGATCGTACTAATGAAAATGGAATATTAACTAATAATTATCAAAATGTTAAGCAAAATAAAAGTATCAAAATCAAAATCTCTGAAAAAGGAAGAATCCTTTTAAGTAAAAACCCAATAACTAAAGCTTAAAGTGAAGATAAAAAGAGAAACATGTTATGGAAGAATCCTTGATTTTGGGGGATCAATGTATACAATTTGCACTCCAAATGAAACGTGTACGTGCATTATTGGGCTAAAGAATCTTTTGCAAGTGAGCAAATTGTAAATGCTATCAGCGACATCACCTACGCTTTTTGCCTTTATTTTTGTTTTCTTTTTTACCAGAAAATCAGAAATCGTTCCCTTTATTTAATTTTAGCTTGAAGAAAAAGAAAACTTGATTTTTTTTATAGCTTCACAGGTCCACTTCACGCCAACAATTTAATTGCATTTTTAGGATATATATTATAACAAAAAAAAACATGTTCTAAAACTCGGCCGCCTAGCCGAATAAACGTCCGACTAAGCGTTCGACGGAGGATAACCGCCGTGATTTTGGTCCAATCGGTTAAGCTAGTCGGAAACCCGAATAATAATCACTTAATAATCCGATTAATCGCCTTTTAGGCGGATCAAAACCGAAAATATTGCTTATTTAAAAATGTTTGGACCATAAAAACAAGCCCAATAATTTTAAATGAGATGAGACTTTGTTTATGTATTTACAGGAGACTCTAAGAGCCTTCTTAGTGTTAGTTTGTGGATTTTTAATTTTCTTTTTTCTAATTCGTGTGAATTAAAAAACATAAAAAGGTTGTACGCCCGAGAATCGAACCATGTACCAGTAACAGCAACAAATGTGTCACCAACCACCGGACTATGTCGTCCAAACGTCTTATTTTTACATGTATTACTATATATTCGCATATTTATAATTAAAAATATAAAAACTAGGCTCCGCGTATATACCGCTTAATCCCTGATTTTTCAGTAACTCGTTAGGTCCGAAATTGCCGCCCGACTAGCGCCTAGTGTAGTTCCGAACATGGCAAAAAAGTAAAGGACCAACCGTAAGTCGATAATGATTTTATGATATATTATCAATACAAATAATAATACTCCTTTTACTAAAGCTACATATCTTAATTATTTTATTTTCATGATATATACATATTTCAAATTTTCCCAATTTACCCAAATTAATCAAATGTAATTTTGAAAAATAACAGTGAGGAGGTTATTATTAATACTAAAACATATTCCTATATTTTATATTCCTTACTATATGTAAGAAAATAAAACAAAGATGCATCTTTGAAATAGATAGGAGGTATCAATTTTCTATTGCATATGGTGATGAAGTAGACTTAAGATAAATTCCAAAGTTATTAGTTTAGTTTTAAATTAAACCACATCTAAACAACATATTTGCAAGAAAATTAAATCCGTAAACTATTAATACCCTAATTTGAAAAACTACCATTAATATTAAAGTACAAAAGTAAGTAATTATTCTAGTCCTACGCTCATCACAAGTAATTATTCTTTTACTGAAGGTTTACATCGTGTTTGTTAAAAAAGAAAGTTACATAATATGTTTTATTGTTATATATATAAGGAAACTGAAAAGAGAAAAGCTTAAATGAAGCATAGAGAAGAGAAGAACATGCACCTGGAATATCTGGCATGGGTCTTACTAACACTACATGTCTATATATAATCATTACCCATAAATTGAGGTTTTAATTATGTTTAAGTTACGTCTAATCTGTTCGAAAAGCTAGATAATTACTTTACTTAGCAGAAAGCAAAGAGGGAAAGAGTGGAAAAGTGAGAGTATTGAGTGGTCCCCCTCTGCCTCAAATTCTTTTGAAAAATTAATCAATATTTTGAGTATCACAAAAAAAAAAATATTTTAAGTGTTTCAGTTCCAAGAAAACGTAGGAAAAATATACAAAACTCGAATCCCCATTTCATTTTCCCAAGAAAATTAGGGACTCGCCAGATTAAAATATCTAACTTGAAAATCATTTTATCGTCACCAACAGCAAAAGCACTCACATGCATGTATGTTATAAGTCGAGAGATTCAAACAAAAACGAAGGGAGATGGAAGAGAACCTGTAATTTTTCTGGTGCAAAAAGCTTCTTGAATCTATGAAGCGATCGGATCTGGAGATTTAGAAAAGGTTTATTATATAATCTTTTACCTATAAATGAGAAACCCAAAAACGACTTGAGAGAAAAATGGAATTAATGATTTTAGGTTTTGTTGTATCGTCTGAGTTTTTGATATTTAAGCCATTGCTCTCTCTTTAAACACTTGTTTACTATATATGATGTGTATGCCTGCTTAAAATATAATTTGTGAAGCTTATTTATTACTTTTACAATATTATTTATGCTTCTTGATCGTGAGCATATTCATTTATGAAGACCCTCAGTCTATTTTTCTTTTTCCATAAACGTTAATTTTACTTGTACACCTCTCATTGGGTTGCCTAATGCGTATGATTCTCTCGAAACTTTTTAACTTTCAAGTAAAATAACAATATCTGACCATGATATAAAAATTCTAGAATTTATGCTCTAGGTTTTTTTTTTTTTTTTTTGTCATCAACTTATACACATTCATATTTGACTCTGTGAACCATGTTGGGAGATCTGCATCCATGTGAACGAAGAAGGACGGTTGCTTCCATACGCTGCGTGCTAGGCTGTCCGCCTTGGTATTGTGCGTTCTTGAAACATAGATGATCTCTGATCGGAGGAAACTTGCTTTCAGGATTTTTAAATCTTCCAAATAACTTGCAAAAGCTAGCCATTCTTCTGGTTCCGAAACCATCTTCACCAGTTGAGAACAATCCGTTGCAAACGTAACCTGAAATTGCCGTAAATTCCTCATACATTTCATTGCCCAGATTAGCGTTTCAATCTCTGCATGAAGAGGAGAGAGACAAGCTCTAACATTTCTCGCCCCCATCAGTCCATCAAATCCTTCTAGTGTATACTAAACCATCCTTGTCTGGAGAAAGTATCATTCTCTTTCCAGAAACCATCTGTGAAACACCATCTTCCTGGAATTGTCGGTAGTATCGTAACCTCCACGTTTTGTGCAGTCCTCTGTTCTTTCAATATTTATGCCTCAGCCCACAGTGTTGATTCTGTTTCTGACCACTTAAGAGTTTCCCTAGGATCAATAGCCAGGTTGCTGAAGACTTTATTATTCTTTCCTTTCCAAATATACCATAATATCCATGCAAACTGATGATCGTCCATTTGAGGTAAGACTCTCCAAAAAAGATGATCCATGTTTGTGAAAAGATAAGATGTTGGGAAAATATCTGGATTTGATGGTATCTTCGAGAGAGCCCAAACCTGAAGTGCTGGAGGACATTCGAAAAACACATGATTTATCGATTCTTCAGATGCTCCACATCTTGCACAACATATGTCCCCTTGTAATCCTCTTGCATATAGATTTTTCTTGACTGCTATACATACAGTCACCAATTTCCATAGAAAATGTTTTAACTTTGGTGGACACCTTATTTTCCAACAGAACGCCTTTAATACATCAGACTGTAGGTCCAAAGAGTAATAGCGGTCTTTCCTTGTCTGGATAAACTCGTTCTGCCTGATATCCAGATTTAACTGTATATTTCCCATTTTTTGTGAAATGTCATCCATCCTTGTCTATCATCTGAGTCCTGCTCAGTAGTATACTGTCTATAATTTTCGCATCTTATGGGTCCACCAAATCCCTAATCGCCTGCAAGTTCCAAGTTCGCGAAGTGGAATTAATGAGAGAATCCACTGTGAGGTCTGGGTATAAATTGTGTTGGTTTTTATTGGCTGGTCTCAGGTGAGTGGTTGAGAGCCATGGATCGTTCCATACTGAAATAGATGATCCTGATCCCACCCTTTTGATTAGTCTTTTGTTTACCAGAGATCTAGCAAATACTATACGCCGCCAGCCATATGACAGAGAATTTGAACGGATCGGTTCCAGGGGTGAGGAATTCCTGAAATACCGACCATTGAAAGCTCGAGAAAATAAGGTGTTTAGCTTCTCTATCAGCCGCCACAACTGCTTAGCTAGCATCGCTGTGTTGAAATCAGTTATATCTTTAAACCCCAAACCTCCATCATCCTTATCGACACATACTTTGTCCCAAGATTTCCAGTGCATACCTCTTGTACTTCCACCTGGGCTCCACCAGAATTGTGCTACCGCACTCGTCAGTTTTTTAACGGTTGCCTTAGGTAAACGATAGCAAGACATCACGTGATTTGGTAATGCTGTAACCACTGATTTGATAATCACTTCCTCGCCTCCTTTTGTGAAGGGAGGCATAATTTCAATCGCTGACAAAAACCTTTGAAAAAATCTTATACCCCACATTACATAGACTAATTGGCCTCAGCTCCGTCATTCTGGTGGGCCTCTCCGTTTTTGGAATCATACAAATGTTAGTAATATTTAACCTTGGATCCAAATCTCTAGAAACCAGAAAATTATTCACCATGTCAACCAAATAATCCTTAATAACATGCCAAGAGTGTTGGAAAAAAAGAGCAGTCATGCCACCTGGTTCTGGCGTCTTCTCTGGATGCATCATAAACAAAGCCTCTTTGACCTCGGATTCGGTTGCTATTCTTAGCAAGCGTTGATTCATCATAGGTGTAATACCGGGTGTTACCTGTGTGAGAAAATTATCAAACTCTGATGGGGTAGTGGTACTAAATAAATCTTCAAAGTAGTCTACTGCCACCTTTTCCACCCCATTGTCCTCTGTAATCCAATTTCCAGCAGCATCATATAGCCTCACAATCCTATTATGTACCCGCCTTTGCTTGGTTAAAGCATGATAGAATTTTGTGTTGAGATCCCCAGATGAGTACCACATATTCCTACTTTTCTGATGCCAATATTCTTCTTCATCCTTATATGCATCTTGTAACTTCCTGGATACTTCCAAAATATCCTCCTGTGACCTGTTATTATCTGTTTGTACCTCTTCGAGAGCTTTCTGTAAATCATATATTTTTTCCTTTCCATAAGGGAGATTATTTTTTTCGCCATTTAGCAATTTCATGACGACAATTGCCAATTTTTTCCACTATACCTTCAGATTGTCCTTCTCTATAATTTGACCAACCGATTGTAATTGAATCCATAAGTCCTTCTTGTCCAATCCATCTCTTATCAAATCGAAACTGACCTTTCCTCCTCGAAACTTTATCTTCTAAGTTGGCCACCACTGGACGATGATCAGATGCCACCATCCCTAAATATTCTATGTAAGAACATGGAAATAGAGTGTGCCACTCCTCGTTTGCAAAAGCCCGATCTAGACGACATCTGATCATTATTGCTCCTTTTCCTTTTCCTCTTCTTCCTTGCCATGACATTTTGTTTCCCCGAGCCGGGAACTCCAATAATCCACTGTTTCATATCATGTTGTTAAAAGGAATAAATGAATCCGAACTTCTCAAAGATCCTCCCTCTTTTTCATGGTTTCCAGTGATCTCATTTAAATCACCAACAATGAACCACAGTTCGGATCGTGAGAGCCCATACCTAGTGAACCTCTCCCACATTTGTTCCCTCCGTTGTTGAACAGGGTCACCATACACAAAAGTTAGATAAACTACTTTTCTAAGAGCCACTGTTTCCGCATCTATCATCCTGTTGCTGGATTATAAAATCTTGACTTGATACTCATTATTGTAAAAAAGAGCTAATCCACCACTCCTCCCAACTGGGTCCACTGTAACTAGGTTATCAAATCCAATATGTGATTGAAAGTTTTGGACACTCTAAATCTTGCTTGGTTTCTGATAAAAATAAAAAACCTGGTTAATGTTTATACCAAATTTCCCTTAGATAACTGATAGTCCAATTGCTTTCCATCCCTCTACAATTCCAACTAAGTACTCTCATTTAAAAAAAAAAAAGCGTTTCCAAGCTAGAGAAGCAGGTGTAAAGAAACTTTAGAGCACCATCAATGCAGGTGCTTGATGGAGTGCTTGTTTTTGGAGCCCACCATAAAAGAAGAAAATGGAGCGCTAAAAACACCAGATTTGGCGTCGATGCTTGAGCTGTTTCGTGGACCCCACTGACACGTGGCGGTCCGCGATTGGTTCGTTTTTAATTTTTT
>NC_027755.1:10827353-10830360 GCF_000695525.1 Brassica oleracea var. oleracea
TTTAATTTTTTTTAATCAGACAAAAAAAAAAAAAAAAAAAAAAAAAATTAAGCACCCCAACTGGGGTGCTAGGGTTAATGGTGCTCTTATATGATGAACAATTTTATACAATCCTGTGAAAAATGATGTCATGAGATACCCATATTGCAAACCCGATAACCTGAAATATTGCATTTTCTTTGCCATTATAAACCAAGGACCCTTCAAAATATTTGCTCCTTTCGAGAAACCTCTTATTTGACAAGCTCCATAATTTTTGTTGAGATGAGCTGAGTATATGAGTATGAAGAGATAAGGAGTTGGAGAGAAGAGGAGATGTAGAAGCTTAGGGGAGTTTGGGAGAGCACGGTACGGCCATCCGTACAAGACCGTACATACCGTACAAGCCGTACCATTCAGCATAGACCAAGACTCACCTTGCATTGCCCAAGTAACACGGTAACTAAGGAGGAGTTAACTTGGAGTCTCATGGAGAAGGGATCAGACCGTTGAGAGGATAAGGGAAGAGCATGACAGGCTGTGACAGGCTGTAAAGAGCCAAATCATGTAAGGCTTCCCATCCGCTCATTCAAAAAGCAACCCTTGACTCCACATGCTTCAATAGTGCTCCTTTCACCTCTTGTAAACCCTTATGTCTCTCTTATAAATATGTAACCTCACTCAGTAATAAGATTAAGCAATTTCCGAGTCTCTCTTACCTCTTGAGACAATGATTCTCTCTTAGACACTAAACCTCACTTAAACTCTTATAAACTTTCACAAACTCTCTCTAATCTTTACTTAATCTCTTACTAGTTCTTATTACTCTAAAGGATCTATAGAAATCATATGGTATCAGAGCCAGGTTCATTAGAATCTGGGGTTGATCTTTAGAGTATTACAAGCTGACGGTGTTGAAGCTACACGCGGGTAGCTTTGAAGGTGGTGAAGCTGTGATACGTTCTGGTTGAAGCTGTATTACGATCTGTGTATTTACGTGATTCAAGACTCAAGATTTCATCAGATTCAAGCTGTTCAAGTCAAGCTAAGCAAAGATGGAACATGGGATGAACATGAGGATGAAGGTAGCGGTTACTTTCAAGGGAAGCAACTATCTTGTGTGGTCTCGGATGGTGAAGACTACGGTGGGAAGTAAGGGCTTGTGGGGGCATATCATGACAGGAGAGGCTCCGAAGATCATTACTCAGGGAGGAGATCAAGAAGAGGTCTCCAATGAAGTGGCTGTAGAGAAGTGGCAACAAGAGGACATGCTGGTAATGTCGGTTCTTCATGAATCCTTGGAGCCAGCTATCTTGGATGCCTACAGCTACTGTGAATCAGCTAAAGAGCTGTGGGACACGCTGAAGAAAGTGTATGGGAACACTTCCAACCTCAGCCGTGTATTTGAAGTGAAGCAAGCTATCAACAGCTTAGTTCAAGAGGATATGGAGTTCACTAAGCACTTGGGCAGGTTCAGATCATTGTGGTCCGTGTTGGAGATGCTGAGGCCAAGCACAACAGATCCTGATCAGTTAAATGAAAGGTGTGAGCAAGATAAAGTCTTTGGGCTTCTTCTTACACTGAATCCGTCCTACAATCATCTCATCAAGCACATGTTGAGGGCAGACAAGCTCCTGGATCTTGAAGATGTGTGTGCGCAAGTCCAAAGGGAGCAGGGGTCTATGGGATTGTTTGGGGGCAAGGGGGAGCTATCTCTTGCAAATCAAGCAGCTCATGACGATCCAATTGAGGCTCCACAAGCAAACAAGGCATCTCACGGGAAGTATGAGGATAGGAAGTTCAACGGCAACTGTGATCATTGCAAGAAGCATGGCCACAAGAAGAGCCAATGCTGGATACTACACCCACACCTCAAGCCAGCCAAGTTCATGAAGGAGCGAGAGGCAAGGGCAAATGTGACTGAAGGATCAAGCGGAGCTGGCACTAGCAAGTCAAGTGAAGGGGATGGGCATGGAGGCAATGATGGGAAGTCTCTTGTTGCTTATACCGGTGCATCAAGCTCACATGACTACATAAAGAGATCAGACCTTGATGCTCTCTTCAAAATGCTTAAGGAGAATGGTAACACCTATGGTTACTCTTTTGGTGCATCTATGATTGCATATAAGGATGATAAGTTGACTAGGAAACTAGTGAATGCTAAGGATGATTATAGAATTGCGCATATTGCTAGAACTGATAGTATGCATCAATCACTTAGTAATCTATGTCATAATGCTAAAAGAGTGTCTAAACCATTGATTGTAGATTCTGGTGCATCCCATCATATGATAAGTGATGAAAATCTAATTAAGGATATAGAACCTACTCATGGGCATGTAATGATTGCAAATGGAGATAAGATACCTATTAGAGGAATAGGAAACCTTAAACTGTTTAACAAAGAATTTAGAGCTTTTTATAAGCCTGAATTCACATCAAACCTATTATCTGTTAAGAAATGCACTAATGATTTACAATGCAATGTCATCTTTAGTCCTAATGATGTGAAGTTTCAGGATATTGAGAGCAGCAGATTGATTGGGAAAGGAGTGACTAAAGGAGATCTCTATTTGCTTGAAGAGCTTACTTATGTTCCTGATTTTAACTGTTCATTTACTACTGCTTCTTTGTTGAATAAAAATGCATTGTGGCATTCTAGAGTAGGACACCCTCATGTTAAAGCTTTGAACTTAATGGTACCAGGTGTTGTGTTTGAAAACAAAGATTGTGAAGGTTGCATTTTAGGCAAACATTGTAGAACTGTGTTTCAAAGGTCTACTACTGTTTATGACAATTGCTTTGATTTAATTCATTCAGATGTGTTGACTGCTCCTTGTTTACCTAGAGATAATTATAAGTACTTTGTCACATTCATTGATGAAAAATTAAAATACACCTGGTTAACCTTAATCCAAACCAAAGATAGGGTACTTGATGCATTTAGAAACTTTCAAGCTTATGTAACTAACCATTATCATGCTAAGATTAAAATTTTGAGATCAGATAATGGAGGAGAGTACACAAG
>NC_027755.1:10830492-10840721 GCF_000695525.1 Brassica oleracea var. oleracea
CTTATGGAAGTGGCAAGATCACTTATGTTCCAAACCAATGTTCCAAAGAGATTCTGGAGTGATGCTGTGGCCACTGCTTGCTACTTGATAAACAGAACACCAACCAAGATTCTGGATGAGAAGGCTCCATTTGAAGTGTTAAACAAGTACAAGCCAGCTCTGGAATACTTGAAGGTCTTTGGCTGTCTATGCTTTGTGCTCAAACCAGGAGAGATGCACAACAAGCTAGAAGCAAGAAGTACTAAGGCTGTGTTCATAGGGTACTCAGCTACACAGAAAGGATACAAATGCTATGATCCTATAGCTAGGAGAGTGCTTGTATCTAGAGATGTGAAGTTCTTAGAAGATAGAGGATACTATGAAGAAAAGAATCAAGAAGACTTGAAGGACCTAACTTCAGACAAGGCTACAACCTTGCGGATCATACTTGAAGGTCTTGGAATCAGTACATCCTAGGATCCGAGAACTAGTGATGGAAGACATCACGCAACTACACCTCCTGAAGCTGTTTCACAATCACACCTTGATCATGAGGGAGGAGAGGAGCCTATGCAAGAGGCTAACAGTGATGAAGGAGGAGTAGAGAATGAAGGAGAAGAGAGCATAGGCTCTGATGATCATGATCATGGTGTGATACAAACACCTTCGCAAGATGAAGTAATAGAAGAACAAACACAGCTGCAGAAGAAGAACCGGTTGTGCAGCCATTGAGAAGGAGTACAAGGATAAGGAAGGATCCTTCTAGCTGGGTAAACACGATAGTGTACTACAATGCCTAAGCTGTGGAGCATCCTTCTCAAGCCGTGTGCTCCTTTGCTCAGTATCCTGAAGAGCATTGTGCTTTCATGGTGAACTTGGATGAGAACTACATACCAAGAAGCTATGAAGAGGCAATACTTGATAAGGAATGGAAAGAATCAGTAGGAGCTGAGGCAGGAGCTATGATAAAAAATGATACATGGTATGAGAGTGAACTACCAAGAGGGAAGAAGGTTGTATCTAGTAGATGGATTTTTACAATCAAGTACAAGGCTGATGGGCAGATTGAGAGGAAGAAGACTAGACTTGTAGCAAGAGGATTCACTCAGACCTATGGAGAGGATTACATTGAGACATTTGCACCAGTGGCCAAGTTACATACCATTAGGATTGTTTTGAACTTAGCTGTTAACCTTGGATGGGGATTAAGGCAAATGGATGTAAAGAATGCATTCTTACAAGGAGAACTTGGAGATGAAGTCTACATGCATCCTCCACCAGGTCTGGAACATCTAGTAAAGAAAGGGAATGTGCTGAGACTAAAGAAAGTTATCTATGGGTTGAAACAGTCACCAAGAGCCTGGTACAACAAGTTGAGCACAACACTGAATGGCCGAGGCTTCAAGAAGTCTGAATTGGATCATACCCTCTTCACTCTCACGACTCCCTCAGGTATGGTCGCACTCCTTGTGTATGTGGATGATATCATTATCACAAGAAGTGATAAGGAAGGTATCAAAGCAACCAAGGAGTTTCTTAAGTCCATGTTTGAAATTAAAGACTTGGGAGAAATGAAATACTTTCTTGGAATTGAGATTTGTAGATCCAAGGAAGGATTGTTCATGTCCCAAAGGAAGTATACACTTGATCTCTTGAAAGGTGCAGGTGCTTATGGAGGCAAGACAGCAAGGATGCCTATGGAGGATGGTTACAAAGTACCAAGAGAGGGGGAGATTGAAGACAGCAAGCCATTTCATGATCCTAAACTCTATAGAAAACTTGTTGGAAAATTGATTTATCTCACCATTACAAGGCCTGATATATGCTTTGCTGTGAATCAGGTGAGTCAACACATGCAACTCCCTAAAGAACATCATTGGCGCATGGTGGAGAGGCTGTTGATGTATCTGAATGGCTCGCCAGATCAAGGAGTATGGATGGGGTGTAATGGAAGCACTGAAGTGGTGGGCTATTGTGATGCTGATTGGGCAGGAGATAGAGCTGGCAGGAGATCAACAACTGGCTATTGTACATTCATTAGAGGCAACTTGGTGACTTGGAAGAGCAAGAAGCAGAAGGTGGTATCTTGTTCAAGTGTAGAAGCTGAGTATAGAGCTATGCTGAAGCTTACTAACGAGCTAGTATGGATCAAGGGTATATTGAAGCACTTAGAGATTGATCAAGCCACACCAATGACCATGCATTGTGACAATCAGGCTGCGATCCACATTGCCTCCAACTCAGTGTTTCATGAGAGAACAAAGAACATTGAAGTTGATTGCCACAAACTGAGACAAATGATTGTGCTTAGAGAGATCTTGCCATGCTATACTAGGAGTGAAGATCAGTTAGCAGATATATTCACCAAGGCTGCAAGACAAAAGACTATGGAGTCCATTCACATCAGATTGGGACTCATAGATCTTAGGAAGAAGAAGAACTTAGCCCCTTTGTCATGAGATCTTTACTCTTTTTCCCTTATCAAGGTTTTATCCCAATGGGTTTTCCTTGGTAAGGTTTTTAATGATGAAGGTCTCATGGCTGTCCAAGCTTAGACTTTCACAAAGCTAAGCTTGAGGGGGAGTGTTGAGATGAGCTGAGTATATGAGTATGAAGGGGCTGTTTGTTTCCCCATTTGCCATCTCCATCCAAATGATTCATTTTTATGATCTATTCAAATTATTCATTCAGATTTTTGTGATTGTTTGTTTGTCCATCCACATAGCTCATCTAGATGAATCATCTTAATGGATCTTAAGTTTGTTTCTTTATTTTCATTTCCATTCAAATGAGTTTAGTAAAGAAATTACCAAAATATCCTTGTGTTGATTTAATCATATGTTTAATATTAATTTTAACTATAGTACACTTAATTATTTAGATTAATATATTTACATTAGAATTATTTCAAAATTAACGAGTTTTCTTTTTGCGGTTTAGGCGGGAAAATAAGTTTTTTTCGGTTTTAGCGAGAAAACATATTTTTTATGTTTTGGCGGAAAACAAGATTTTTCGGTTCTGGCGGGAAAACGATATTTTTCGGTTTTGGCAGGAAAATACAAATTTTTGGTTTTGGCGAGAAAACAAGTTTTTGCGGTTTTGGCGGGAAACACGTTTTTGGGGAGAAAACACGTTTTTGCGGTTTTGGAGGAAACCACGTTTTTGCGATTTTGGCGGGAAAACGCATTTTTGCGATTTTGGAGGGAAAACTCGTTTTTGCGGTTTTGGCGGGAAAACACGTTTTTGGCGAGAAAACACGTTTTTGCGGTTTTGGAGGGAACCACGCTTTTGCGAATTTGGCGGGAACCACGCTTTTGCGATTTTGGCGGGAAAACACATTTTTGCGATTTTGGCGGGAAAACGTATTTTTGCGATTTTGGCGGGAAAATGCGTTTTTGCGGTTTTGTCGGGAAAACACATTTTTGGCGGGAAAACGTATTTTTGTGTTTTTGGAGGAAAACACATTTTTGCGATTTTGGCGGGAAAACATGCTTTTGCGGTTTTGGCGGGAAACCGCGTTTTTTGCGGTTTTGGCGGCTTTGGCGGGAAAATGCGTTTTTGCAGTTTTGGCGGGAAAACGCGTTTTTGCGGTTTTGGCGAGAAAACGTGTTTTTGCGGTTTTGACGGGAAAATGCGTTTTTGCGGTTTTGGCGGGCAAACACGTTTTTGGCGGGAACACATTTTTACAGTTTTCGCGGGAAAACGAGATTTTTCGGTTTTGGTGGGAAAATACAAATTTTCGGTTTTGGCAAGAAAACACGTTTTTTGGTTTTGGCGGGAAAACACATTTTTTGGTTTTGGCGGGAAAACACGTTTTTGGCGAGAAAACACGTTTTTGCGGTTTTGGAGGGAACCACGCTTTTGCGAATTTGGCGGGAACCACGCTTTTGCGATTTTGGCGGGAAAACACATTTTCGTTTTTATAGTTTTGTCAGTTTTCGTTTGTGACAAAAATGATATTATATTTAGGTTTGTAATTTGTGAATTACATTAGGGGTATAATAGACATTATACCATTTTGAATGAACCATCTCCATTCAAATGATCCAAATTGGTTTAGCTGAATAGACTTTAAAATTAAGCCTAAATTTCCAAAAGTCATCCGGATGATCTATCTGAATGAGTTGCACTTTTGGTGCCTAAACAAACAAAATTTTCATCTTCATCCAGATGGCCCATCCAGATGGAGAAACAAACAGACCCGAAGAGATAAGGAGTTGGGGAGAAGAGGAGATGTAGAAGCTTAGGGGAGTTTGGGAGAGCATGGTACGGCCATCCGTGCAAGACCGTACAGACCGTACAAGCCGTACCATTCAGCATAGACCAAGACTCACCTTGCATTGCCCAAGTAACACGGTAACTAAGGAGGAGTTAACTTGGAGTCTCATGGAGAAGGGATCAGACCGTTGAGAGGATAAAGGAAGAGCATGACAGGCTGTGACAGGCTGTAAAGAGCCAAAGCATGTAAAGCTTCCCATCCGCTCATTCAAAAAGCAACCCTTGACTCCAAATGCTTCAATAGTGCTCCTTTCACCTCCTGTAAAACCTTATGTCTCTCTTATAAATATGTAACCTCACTCAGTAATAAGATTAAGCAATTTCCGAGTCTCTCTTACCTCTTGAGACAATGATTCTCTCTTAGACACTAAACCTCACTTAAATTCTTATAAACTTTCACAAACTCTCTCTAATCTTTACTTAATCTCTTAGTAGTTCTTATTACTCTAATGGATCTATCGAAATCATAATTTTCGCATAATATCTTGTTTGAAAACGTGAGACATGACAGTCCCAATCTAGCTTGCCTATCGGCCTTTACACATACATGACGTTGCCTACTAACCAGTAAAAGATGTATACAATCAATCATAATTCATTGACGAGCCTGCCATGAACGAGACATAGAAGAAATCAGATCATCTCCTTCTCCTCTCGTGTTACTTTCCACCGTCCAATATACGTACCATATGCTTTGACTTAAAGAGGTCATGCTACCAGAAGTATCATCCCATGCTGACCATAAGAATATATAGTGTTTGTATTCTGCAACTTCCAGTTTAATTCCAAACACAAAGAGTTCTCGATGTTTCCAGCGCCCCTGTACACCGCCAGCGTAACCCTTAACATGATTCTCTTTGAGTTGATTCAACCAAAAACATTGTAAACAAGAGACCCATGAACCAGAACCACCAACTTTATTCCATAAAAGAACCATGAATGGAGCTCTAGGCCAATACAAAGAACTCAAACTAATACTTAACCATAAAAACCAGATATTACTCAATGAGCTTATTAAAATAACAGAAATGAAAAAACCATAACATAAAACCATCACACGAGCCCTCACTTCTTCATGTTTGTAATCCATTAAAATCTTCAGTTTGTTGATAGGAGGTTTAGGGTTTGAAGTACCCTGCTCCGCTCCGTGCTTCGTACCATCGCCAAGCTTCGTACCCTCTCCTTGCTTGGAAGTAGTCTTGCTCTGGATGCGTTTGCGCGGTGAGATTAAGGAATGTACCATTCTCATCTTAGAAGTGCCTACCACAAGTGGAACGCCTTTGAAAAGCTTCTTTTTTGCTCCTTTGTTCTTCTCTCCCCCAACTGCATTCTCTATCTTTTCCAGCTCTCCCTCTTCACCCTTCTAAATGCTAGCGACAATATCACCTTGTACAGGACCCTGGTTCCCATCAGTCTCCTCATCCGTAACATCCTGAAACTCTTCCTCTCCCTCATTGGTCACCACCCCCTCTTTCAGTGAAGGATTATTCTCATCAGTGTCCATTTCATCCGCTTTCACCAAATTCTCCTGTTCCAACATAACCTCATTGACTACATCAATTCCATTCTCTACCTCCTCATTCCCCATACATACCTGATCGGCTCCTAGCCCTTTGACAGGTGCCAATATCACGTCGCCGTCTCTCTGGATAGACGCTTCCCGGTGTGTTTCTCTTAAACTATAATCTAATCTCTCTTAATACATTTACATAAGTTACTTATTTATGTTATTACACAAAGAGTTGTAACTCTTCATGTTGTGTCTTTTAATATAAAGAGTTGTGTCTCTTATACTTGCAATGATTCGATCTCTATATAAAGATCAATCATTTGTTGTAAACAATATCACAGAATCTCAATAATACAAAAGTATTTTCAGAAAAGTTTATAAGCCTGAAACGTCTATCTTATTTTTTCTCTTGAACTCGTGTGTAACATACAGTGATCGTTGTGTAACACAAGCGGTTGGTAAAAGATTAACATGGTATCAGAGCTTTACGTTTGAGAGGACGAAGAAGAAAGCACTAGTAAGAGAAACACTTGGCGTGGAGAAAAGGAGGCTAGAGGATTTTTGCATACGATTTCGGAACCACACGAAACGATGAAGAATCAAGTAATCTCCATATTTGATGGAGAGAAGTACGACTTCTGGAGCATTAAGATGACAACCATTCTCAAGACCAGGAAGTTATGGTCTGTGGTTGAAGAAGGCGTAGGAGCCCCACCAGCACAAATGGATGAAACCCCTGAAACAGCAAGGGCAAGATCGCTTAGAGAAGAAGCGATGATGAATGATACATTGACTTTGCAAATTTTGCAAACTGCCGTATCAGATCATATCTTCTCACGGATTGCAGCAGCATCAACATCCAAAGAGGCATGGGATGCATTGAAGGAAGAGTATGAAGGCTCTCCTCAAGTTCGTTTGATTAAACTTCAAACGTTGCGAAGGGAGTACGAGAATCTGAAGGTGTATGAGAATGAAGACATTAAGGTCTTCACGGATAAGATAGTTGAATTGGCAAATCAATTAACTTATCATGGTGAACTGAAGACAGATGTTCAACTCATACAGAAGATACTCATCTCTCTCCCAGCCAAGTTTGATAGCATAGTCAGTGTGTTGGAGCAAACAAGCGATTTGACTTCAACAAAGATGGCATAGTTGATCGGGATTTTGAAGGTTCATGAAGCAAGGCTGGCTGCAAGAGAAGAAAGCACCAGTGAAGGAGCATTCGATGCTCGTGTTAAACACAAAAATTCTTGTGTTACACAAGACAACTCAAAGCTCTGAGGAGGCAAAAAATGGTGTGGTTACTGCAAGAAGAACAACCATACCGAGAGCGAGTGTCTGAAAAAACAGAAGAAGGATGATGCAAAGAAGGATCAGAAGTAACAAGGAGTGTTACAATTGTGGCAAGTTAGGCCACTTTGCAAATCAGTGCTACTCAAAGAAGAAAGAGAAGGCACATGTAAGTCTCGAAGAAAACTTGAATGAAGATCACATGTTGTTCAGTGCAAGCGAAGCATCAACAACAGTGATGGAAGGTGTCTGGTTAGTAGACAGTGGAGCAACTAATCATATGACAAACGAGGAGAATTACTTCTCAAGGCTTGATAGGAGTATCAAGGTTCCAATAGAGATTGGAAATGGAGGCACGGTCATGACAGCCGGTAAAGGAGATATTACTGTCATGACTAAAGGTGGCAAGAGGACCATCAGAAATGTGTTCTTGGTTCCGGGTTTGGCAAAGAATTTGTTGAGTGTTCCACAAATTGTTTCAAGCGGATACCGGGTGAAATTCCAAGAGAAGAGATGCATCATAGAGGATGAAAAAGGAAGGAGGATAATGGATATCCCAATGACTCATAAAAGCTATCGAATCAAGATGAGTTCGGCTCAGGTAGAAGAAACCATGAGCGCTAGTGAACAAGGAAAGATGGAGACATGGCACAAGAGACTTGGTCATGTAGGCAACAAAAGGTTGCAAAAAATGCATGACAAATACTTGGTAAAGGGATTACCAAAGTTTAAAGTTAAGAAGGAAGCGTGTGTGGTGTGTAGACTTGGAAAGCAATCACGCAAAAGCTTCCCAAAGGAATGTGGGAGCCGAAATTTGCACTGTCAATTTCTGTTTAAATAAAGAAACTAGGAAAACCCTAATTTCCCAGAGGTCCCGGATATCTGCTAATACCACACGCCAAGCAAATCAGAACACGATAATGACAACGATAAAATATAAAAATCGTAAGAAGAGAGCAAAGAGAAGTCTTATTTCGAATTTGCGTATGAGCTTTTACAACAAGGTATAACCTGGGCTCGAGAGCTGTCCGTGAGATTCCTAGTTTTAGCAACCCTAAGACGGCTAAACCTAATTGACTCGCAGCTCGAAATAACAAAAAACGGAAAGTTGCCTAATTGCTCTAAGTGCTAAGTTTTCTCTGAAAAAGTCCCCTCCATGCCTCTCGCCTAGGACCCCTTATATACTAGCCCCAAGGTCGGTTTACGCCTTTCCTCTTCTGCACTTAAGCCGCCATAGCATAAAAATGGAGATATTCCATTTTTTCCGATCTTCGTAATTATCTTCAAAATTTCGTACTTATCCGCGGAAACTTGACATTTATCTTCCCTTGCGAACCAAGCGTAAACCGACATGCGGTTTACGGGCTGTTGGTTAAGAAATCGTAAGTTGGGCCTCGAGTCATGTCTTAGGTCCCTTTGGGCCGTCTTTCGACTCGAAGCGTTTATTACGGCTTCTTTCGATAAAGAATGAACTTTCCACTGTTTTTACGGTAAAGTTTTATTGATAACTTAGAAATGGCGGGGAACGTGAGATGGTTTCGCTACGGTATTCGGGAGATAGCATCGAAGGGTAGATGAGAATGCATGGACTGATGTCGTATTGACGTTTCGGAAGAGCTTGGTCGCTACGTAGCGACCGAGCACTTTGGTTCGAGCTCAGTCGCTACGTAGCGACCGAGCTTCGGCTCGAGCTCGGTCGCTACGTGGCGACTGAGCTCCTGCTCGAGCTCGTTCGCTACGTAGCGACCGAGCTTTGGCTCGAGCTCGGTCGCTACGTAGCGACCGAGCTCCGGCTCGAGCTCGGTCACTATGTAGCGACCGAGCATGCTACGTAGTGACCGAGAACGCTACGTAGTGACCGAGCATGCTACGTTGCGACCGAGCACGCTACGTAGTGACTGAGCACGCTACGTAGCGACCGAGCACGTTATGTAGCGACCAAACACGCTATGTAGCGACCTAGCATGCTACATAGCGACCGAGCTTTGGTTAGAGCTCGGTCGCTACGTAGAGACCAGCTTTTGCGCTGGTTGCTATGCGGCAACCTTGTTCGCGTCTTTCTCCAATTTTTCGTAAATGTGTTTTCTCCGCAAGATTCTTCGTAAAAATAGATCTTTTTCTAAGATTTATTTTTCGTAAAAACGTTCATTTCGATTTTTACGGACTTTCAGACATTGATTCCGTCGTGACCGATTTTGACCCCAATAGTCCTAGGCGAGAGGCAGAAGGGTGAACTTTTTCGGAGCAAACTTAGCACTTATAGCAATTAGGCAACTTTCCGTTTTTTTTTATTTCGAGCTGCGACTCAACTAGGTTTTGCAGTCTGAGGTTGTTAAAACTAGGAATCTCG
Organism: Brassica oleracea var. oleracea; assembly: GCF_000695525.1. NCBI lineage: Eukaryota > Viridiplantae > Streptophyta > Magnoliopsida > Brassicales > Brassicaceae > Brassica > Brassica oleracea. The sequence continues at coordinate 10,839,903 of NC_027755.1, forward strand.
CCGACAGCTCTCGTGGTCAAGGCTTCTACCTTGTTGTAACGCTCATACGCGGATTCGGAATAAAACTCCTTTTGCTCTCTTTTACGATTTCTTATTTTTTTCGTCTTTAATTGTGTGTTCTGATTGCTTGGTCTGTGGTTTAACAGATATCTGGGACCTCTGGGAAGTTAGGGTTTTCCTAACTTTCCTTATTTAATGGAAATTGACAGTGCGAATTTTGGTTCCCACAGTTTGGCGCTAGAAGGAGGGGAAGCACGGATCAATCTAACCCGCAAAAACCACTCAACGATCATAAACGATATGCAAGACTAAACGTGCGCGAACGTCATCTCGTTCAAGGGGGGGGAGCAACGGTCGATCGAACCAAACCTCGAAACGATCTCCTTGTTATCGAACTGACGATCCGAGATATCGACGTCGCAAGGGTCGGCCGATATCATCTTCAAGGATAATCTCAACAAAATGGGCATCGATCAATTCGAAATCGCGAAATGCCCTAGCCCACTGCTGGGACTTTCGGGAGAAACGACCATGGCCTACGGATCAATTAATCTCGTAGTCAAAGCCGGAACCGTGACAAGAGCAACTGTCTGGTCTTCCAAGAAAGTGTTTTTATCGAGGAAGGAAATTTCATCGAAGAACGAATCTTCAGGCGTCTGCGACGTCTCGCGAGGCTGAAGATTTGTTATTCTTTCGTATGCTGCGTTTCTTGCATGAAATGTTCGCGGGCTTGAAAATGTTTTGCGATGTTGCAAGGGCTTAGTCTTAGCCTTGCGTTTGAGAAACGTTCTTGTTTGACTACGGATGTTCGCAGCCAAA
>NC_027755.1:10840821-10842192 GCF_000695525.1 Brassica oleracea var. oleracea
AGGGTGGAGAGAAAGAAAGAAAATTTTTTCTTAAGAAAGATCTTAGAAAAAGACGAGAAAGTGAAAAAATTATGAAACAAGTTACCTCCCTTCTTATAAGCATGAGGATTTACTGTTCAAGCTCGAACTTTCGGATATTAATTCCATCCATCACGCCTAACTTGCCGAACATGCCTAACCGCACGCTAGGATCCTACGATGCATGATCCTAACGGGCTGGGGGCTAACTGTTGGGGTCAAAAACGGTTACGACGGAATTACCACCCAAAAACGGTTACGACGGAATTACCACCCGAAAGAGATAGTAAAAAGGAAGATGTAACTTTCGTAAAATATAACCAAACACGAAGTTTTTACGAAGAAGTATCCTTGAAGATTCAAACCAAACTAACCAAGCTCGACCGTTGCGTAATTACTACACGCTGTCCGGTCGCTGTGTAGCAACCAAGTCCGAGCCAAAGCTCGGTCGCTACGAAGCGACTGAGCTCGAGTCAAAGCTCGGTCGCTACATAGCGACCGAGCGCTCGTCCAGCTCGGTCGCTGAGCTTTGGCTCGGACTTGGTTGCTACGCATCGATCAAACTTCGCGGATTAGAAACCGCGGAAAGTTTGTTCTTTATCAAAAAGAATTTGTAGTAAACGTGTCGAGTCGGAAGACGGCCCAAAGTGATCTAAAACACGACTCGAGACCCATCCTACGATTTCTTAACCAAAAGCCCGTAAACCGCGCTGCGGTTTACGCTTGGTCCACAAGGAAGGATAAATGTCAAGTTTCCGCGGATAAATACGGAAGTTTTGAAGATAATTGGAAGATCGGGAAAAATGGAATATCTCCATTTTTATGCTATTACGGCTTAAGGGCAGAAGAGTAAAAGCGTAAACCGACCTTGGAGCTAGTATATACGGAGTCCTAGGCGAGGAGCATGGCAGAGGACTTTTCAGAGCAAACTTAGCACTTAGAGCAATTTAGGCAATTTTCCGTTTTTGTTATTTCGAGCTGCGACTCAATTAGGTTTAGCCGTCTTAGGGTTGTTAGAACTAGGAATCTCGCCAACAGCTCTCGAGCGCAGGCTTATACCTTGTTGTAAACGCTCATACGCAGATTCGGAATAAGATCTACTTTGCTCTCTTTTTCGATTTCTTATTCTTATCGTTGTTATTCTCGTGTTCTGATTGCTTGACGTGTGGTAATTAGCAGATATCCGGGTCCTCTGGAAAATTAGGGTTTTCCTGGTTTCTTTATTTAAACGGAAATCGACAGTGCAAATTTTGGTTCCCACAACGTAGCGACCGAGCTGTGTGCGTGTTCGGTCGCTACGTAGCGACCGAGCTGCGAACGTTCTTGGTCGCTACGTAGCGACCGAGCTGTGTA
>NC_027755.1:10847505-10862261 GCF_000695525.1 Brassica oleracea var. oleracea
TTCTTTTCTCTGAGTGAGAGAGAGAGTTCTTAGCTAGTTCATCGGTTTGAACCGGCTTGTTGATTTGGTGGTCAGCCAATCATCTTTTGTGTCGTTTGGTGGTTAGCCAACACACCTTCATCGTTTCTTAGGTGGTTAGCCTTAGATCGTGGTATATCAAGAGTCATTCCGCATCTCTTGACGATCCTTTCAATCCATATCAGTTCCAGAAGTGCCGTTTGCCTTCTCGGATCATATCCAACACCCAGCTAAAGTGATCCTTCCCTAATTTAGGGCGTATCAGTTGGTATGTACGCTCGTCAGGCTATGATAACGTTGCTGTCAAGAGAAACGTGGTGTGTCCGAGATCACAGTCACCAGCAAGAGCAGCCTCTCGTCGAGCATAGTCGCCGGCAAGAATGGCGGTGAACACGAGCAGCAACGCTCTGTCTTACAAAAAACATGGTGATGATCAGATCAAGATAAGCCATAAAAAATAGTCAAGTTTTGTGTAATGGATAAGCAAGCGGTGGTTTAACTCATGTTAATGCTCGGCTATTGCATATGATGTTAGTAATTTAACAATTACTAATCTTTATGCACATGTTGCAAACAACAAATCAATCAACGGTAACTATCTCATAAAGGTTATAGGATACTTATCTTTGAGGATGAGCTGTCGTGAGTTTTGTATTTTCACTTGTGCTGAAGGTGTGTCCTACTCTCATAGGGCCTGAACATGGCAATCCATATCATGCTCTCCACTTTAAATATTTTTCTTTTAAGATCGCTAGTGGTGGAGAGCTTGGATACGTCACCGTTGATGGAGCATTAGAGGTCGAGCCTTGTTTGTAACTTGACAAAGAAGTTATTGTGGACGTGGTTAAAGATCTCGTTTATTGTCCTAACCACTTCCCTCGTCGGCAAAGCTTGTGTTGTCGCAAAGACTCAGTATTTTCCTCTCGCAATAAGCATGACTATGCAGAGAACTTGGGATTGAGCCGGAGATAGAGATCACGTGACTGCCGAGAACTCTCAACCTCTAATAAAACATGCGTTTAAGGAGTCTGATCTCAAAGCTTGGGTTGATGACATGGCAGTGCTCGACCTTCTCTTTTGCTCAAAGGGTCGGAGCACTGATGGAGCTTGGAGACGTTATCCCTTGTTACATCCAGGCAACACTTCTGTAGGTTTAGACATCGGAATGGCAGTGGCGGTGAGAAGATGTGGTCATGTCTCGTGTACTTGTGCTCGTCAGCGAAGAGAAAGTGTTAGTATACAATGTATCGACACAACACTACGTTGGAGCCACATGTCCTCGTCTTCTCTTCCCCGCTTCGTTAGAAGATCTCAAGTCAACGTTCTTGAGCCATCAATCTAAAACCAAGTTTATGGTTACTCCTCCCTTGATAGAAAGCGACCGTGAAAAGCTTCTGGTGATGAAGACGTGATGACATTTTGTGCTGACAATCTCAATGGATCGCTCTTGTCAGAGCTGAGATGATGGTGAGCTCAAAGCTGATGACTTTATCCAATCAGGTCTACGAGCTGGTTACGGATCGAGATCAGCGTGGCTAGATGAAGAGAAGCCTCTGGATAGAGATCACAACTGAGTCAACTTGCCCTGAGTCCGCTCTCACCTCTTCAAATTTCCCGATCACAATCCCAACACTGTGCTTCTCTGTCGCGAACAACTTCCTCGTGAAGAGCTGAGGACGTGCCTGTGCTGTTGTCTGAGTCGTATCAATCTTAGATGGCCTTTTAGCCGGACCATTGACCCTCGCCGGTGAACCCAAACCCCTTGAGACGAGTTCTGACTCCGTCAACTTTGGGCTGAGAGTCGCTTAAGGTCTTTATCCGGACAACAGCGAGAAAGCCTCCAGCTTTACCGGAAGTGGCGCAAGCTACTGCTGATTTCCCGACGAGAGTGGCGGAGATTCTTTTCTTAGCGAATGATGGGGACGAGGTGATTGGTTAATCTTCTTCTTCTCGCTGAAATCGAACTGAGTGTATCGAGGCTGAGTCATGGTCGCTGAGATCGAGTCATATCGCCCAGAGAGGAGAGATCAGTTTCTGAAGATGAAGGGCTCCAGGATCCAGTTCGTGAGGTTGGGCTTGGAGCTTCGTCGAGTAGGTTTTGGAGATTGTCTTCTTCTTTAGACGATGAGTATGACGAGGATCATCTCTCTGTCATTGATGCGTCGCTAAGATCAAGTGTTGAGCTTTTTGCAAGTGACGAGACGGAGACGGCAAGCCGAGAGTCTTGGTCTCGTTGGTGGTTTTTTTTTTTTTTTTTTTTTTAGAAACCAACTTTTTTTTTTTGTTTTGCCCAGATCTTCCTTGAAGATACTTGTCCTTATCCCCTCCTTCTAGCGCCAACTGTTTGAACCGAAAATGGTGTGTTTGTCGGATTCATACAATGAAGAATTTAAGAAATAAATTTTTTAGATTTTTGAAGCTTAAGAGAAATCAACATAGAAATCAAATGGAAAATGAACATCAAAAAGAGTTTATTTATCAAAGATTGTATTACATGTATGATTACAAGTGTAAAGTAAATATAAGAATCCATAAACTCTTTGTAAGAGAGTGTTCTAGGTCTAATATGGTCGAGAGAAGATCATCCTTGATAAAGAGAGGTATCTCTTTATTTATACAAGGAATAAGTTAGGGATTCATAGTAAAATGAGCTTAATTTATTGTCTAATGGACTTTGATAGAGGAACATTGCTCCCGACGACCATCGTGACATTGATAAAAACCCCCTGTATAACTTGCTGCTCGTTCTCTACCCCTCTCGGTTCTTGCCTCCCGCACTTCAATCTTCTTCTTCGGACTTTCCTTGTTCAGTGAACACTTTGTCATATCATGACATAGGCTGAAGCACATAGAACAGTAGCCGACGAGTTTCTCATATCTCAATGCGATCATCTCTTCCCCTCCTCCATAGAATTCCCCACCGCGAGAGTCCACTGATGTCTCAAAACAGAGACACTGTGCTCCATCGACGACAACTTTAATTCTCCCGTAATCAAGGTCCACCTCCACGACATTACCTATAGCTCCTCCAATACTTTCGAAAGTCGGCTCCGCCCAATATTGTAGTGGAACCTCTTAGTGTTAACAGAGTAAAGGAGAGAGACGATGTAACAAACTCATTCTTTCTTATATATCGTTAAAGGAGAAATGTTTACATATATAGTAATGTGTAATCCGGTTATCATAACAGACATATGAACCGGAGATTAAACCAACAATACTAAACCGGTTTACTCTAATATTCCCTCTCAAGATGGCAGGTATAACGTTTTGAGAGCCATCTTGCCAACCAGAGAATAGAACTGAGGAGAGAATAAAGGTTTAGTGAATATGTCAGCAATCTGGCTATTAGTTCGAACATGAAGAGTCTTGATCCAACCAGCTTTAATCCGATCACGTATCAAATGACAGTCCCGTTCGATGTGCTTCGTACGCTCGTGAAACACCGGGTTGTTGGCAATGTGTATAGCTGCAGTCGAGTCACAGTAGTATGGAATAAGACCATCCTGCGGAGCTTGTAACTCAGCTAACAAATTGACCAACCAAATAACTTCACGGGAACCAAACTCCATGGCTCTGTATTCGGATTCAGCAGAGGAATGAGAGGCAACTTGTTGCTTCTTAGATTCCCACGAGATCAAAGTAATACCAAGAAACATACAATAGCCAGATGTGGATCGTCTTGTGTCTGCGCAAGAGCCCCAGTCCGCATCAGTGTACCCCTTTAGAACAAGATCAGAGTCCGAGGAATAGAAAAGACCCAAGCCAATGGTTCCTTTTAAGTAATGAAGAACCTTATAGGCCGCAAGAAGATGAGAAGGCTTCGGAGCTAATGTATACTGACATAACTTGATCACCGCAAAAGTAATGTCAGGGCGAGTGATTGTCAAGTACATCATCTTTCCAACAAGGCGACGATAAGCACAAGCGTCGTCAAGAAGCGGTTCTTGAGAGTCTTGAGTGAGCTTAATACTAGGGTCCATTGGTATAGGAGAAGGTTTACAAGCCATTAGACCTGATTCTTCCAAAAGACCCAAAGTATATTTTTGTTGACAAACCGAGATGCCTTTAGTAGAACGAACAATCTCAAGGCCTAAAAAATATTTCAACGGACCGAGATCTCTGAATTTGAATGCCTTCTGTAGATCATCTTTCAGCTGATCAACGTCTTCTGTGACATTACTAGCAATAATAATGTCATCTACATATACCAAAACAACAATGTAGTGACTGTTGATGTTACGAGTGAACAAAGTGTGATCTGAGTGTGATGGCTTAAATCCCAAACTCAAGAGAGTGCCACTGAACTTCAAAAACCACTGTCGAGAAGCTTGTTTTAAGCCATAAAGAGACTTCTGAAGTTTACACACAGCATTCTCAGGTAAAGATTCCCCCTCTCGTGGTGTGTAGCCTGGAGGTAACTTCATGTAGATCTCTTCATGAAGATCACCATTCAAGAAAGCATTGGAAACATCTAACTAAGTGAGATGCCAATTTTTAGCAGCTGAAACTGCGAGAAGAGTCTTAACGGTTGTCATTTTGGCGACGGGAGAGAAAGTCTTAGGAAAATCGATACCTTCCTTTTGGGTATAGCCCTTAGCAACCAAGCGAGCCTTGTACCTTTCCAAAGTACCATCTGCGTTTATCTTGATCTTATATTCCCACTTGCAGCCGATAGCATGTTTGCCTGGTGGCAATGAACAGACAGTCCATGTATCATTCTTTTCCAAAGCAAGTAACTCTTCATTCATGGCATGTAACCATTCATCAAAACGTTTAGCCTGTGTGAAAGTGGTTGGTTCTGGATAAAGAGCAACAAAACAGATGTAGGCTTTTTATTCTGTAGAGAGATTATCATAAGACAAATAAGCTGACAAAGGATATGGAATGTCCTTATTGAGCTCATTAACATTGCAGTAATAATCCTCAACGGGAGATGGCAACTTGGAAATTCGCTTGGTATGCTCAGGTCTGTTAGTAGAACTAGAAGCACCAGCTGAAGAATCAGAGGATGTGACCGTAGGAATAGCGATATAGGAACAGAAATTCCATTAATGTCTTAAGTAGAAGAAGATGGAATGTCTGATACCGGAGTAGAAGAAAAGACATCAGTATATAAACTGGGTTGTCCCTTCGCATAAGGAAAAATATCCTCATGAAAAATCACATTACGTGAGATATAAGTTTGATTGGTTTCCAAATCCATCACTTTGTAGCCTTTGTAGCCGGCTGGATAGCCAAGGAACACACAAGACCGTGAGCGAGGTTGAAACTTAGTCCTCTGCTTCGGAGATGTAGAACAATATGCCAAACAACCAAAGACACGAAGACCATTATAATCCACCTTTTTGGAAGTAAGAAGTTCCAAAGGACTCTTTTCTTTCAACAATGGAGAAGGAAGTCTGTTGATAATGAAAACCGCAGTGAGAACACAGTCTCCCCAGAATTCCAATGGCACCTGAGACTGAAACATAAGAGCTCGAGCCACATTCAATATGTGTTGATGCTTGCGCTCCACCACTGAGTTCTGATCTGGTGTCTCAGGACAAGAGTGGTATGAAAGAATACCTTTCTGTTTGTATAATGCTTCAAAACGAATTTCTGGTGCATTGTCTGACCTTACCGCTTTGACCACTGCTTTATATTGACGTTCTATCATCGTCATGAAATCAGGGAAGATAGATAAGACATCATTCTTTGCTCGTAATAGATAAATCCATGTGAGACGTGTATGATCATCCACAATCGTCAAAAAATATCTGTAGCCTTCAACTGTTGACGTAGAAAAAGGACCCCAGGCGTCGATGTGTAGGAGATCAAATGGATTATCAGACATGTTGTTGTTAGATTTGAAAGGGAGGTGTTTTTGTTTAGCTAGAGGACATATTTCGCAATGAAAAGCATCTTTATTCCTTTATTTTAATCCAAGTACATCAATGATTGAGTATGTTTTTATCATTGAAGGATGACCCAATCTATGGTGCCATAAACCAGAATCTAAAACAACATTTGAAACAGAAGCAAATGAGTCTTGAAGAGGTCTTGAAACTAAAAGTTCTGCGACATCAAGCACATAGAGGTTGGCTATCTGATCACCCTTCCCAATCATCAGACCCTTGGTAAGATCCTTTATCATGCAACAATCAGGATCAAACGCAATACGATAGCCTAAATCCTTTGTGATTTGGCTTACGCTGAGAAAATTTAACCGAAAATCTGGTATGAATAAGACATTATTCAAGACCATTGAATCACTCAGTTTGATTCTGCCTATTCCAGCTATTTGGACTCCAAAACTAGTAGGCAAAGTGACTGATGTATTCGCTGCATCAGAGAGTCCCTCAAAGAAATTTTTATCATGAGTAACATGATGTGTTGCTCCACTATCAACAATCCAAGACTCAGTACAAAGAGAATTCCCTGTCTTTCTCAACATTCCAATAAAACGCAGAGTGAAAGAAGAGAAAGCCATACCAGGTAGAGCTGTGATAGTACCACAAGAAGTAGAGACACAGTTCACATGGGCTGGAGGCGGTGTGAGTTGAGAGTTAAAATAAGCAATGACTCCTTCAATCTAATCCTTTGTGAGACTGCCAAACACACTCGAAGAGGTTTCATCCAAAGCAATTTGAGCAACGATGGGTTTAGCTGAAGCAGACCTCTTGTTCTGATATTTGTCAGATTGCTGCTTCGTTTTGTGTTTAAAATCAACTGGATAGCCATGAATTTTATAACACGTCTCCACCGTATGACCATTGTAGCCACAGTGAGTACAGATTGGCCTGCCGTGCTTGGGAGTAGAGGTAGACTTAGCATTGTTGACCGAAGGAAAATAAACATCAACTTGGAAAGCCGCAGCATTGTGAACTGGAATGATGTTCCTCTGACTGAAATCCTGATCAAGAAGGTTATAGATCTCTGAAAGGTCAGGAACATGCTTCTTCATGATGATCTGGCTCCTTATCACTGCATAAGATTCATTCAAACCAGCCAAGAACTTTATTACTTTAGCATGATCTGCTTTAGTATCTGTGGCTTTGTAACAATCACATTTGTGACAAGTTGTTACGCAGTTTGTTCCGTCCAATTCATCCCAAAGAGTCTTCAAGGTGGTGTAGTATGTAGAGAGATCCACTGATCCTTGTTGAAGAGCCCATATCTGCTGCGAAAGCTGATATGAGCGAGGAAGATTCGCGATATGGAATCGAGTTTGGAGATCTTTCCAGATTTCAGAAGCATCGTTGAAACAGAGAATGGTCTTATAGATCTGCTTAGAAACCGAGTTGAGAAGCCATGATTTGACCATTGAGTTGCAGCGAGACCAAATCCTGAAATGAATATGTGTTTCCAAAGGTCTAACAACAGATCCATCAATGAACGCAAGCTTATATTTCGCATCCAAAGCAATATTCATCGCAATACTCTAGTTATCATAGTTTGTACCATCAAGGACGTCAGAGATTAGCGAAAGACCTGGGTTATCACCATTCGTGAGATGAAATGGTGAATGAATGCTACGCGGAGATAGCTCGTCAGTTTCAGAGTCCACCGGATACGATTCTTCAGGGATAGAAGATCGTCGAGCTGAAACGGTGATTGATCGACCAAGACGACGCGTAGATCGGCGAGTGAGCACCATCGGAAGAGCTCGATTCGAAGATTTTGAAGATCCGTGGCGGAATAACCACAAAATCAATTGAAAATCGAGAAAGAGGATTCGATCGGGTGAATCACTGATGAATCGAGGTCAAGAAAACGAAGAAAAGAAACGGATCGATTGAGGTTTGTAACCTCAACGCTCTGATACCATCTTAGTGTTAACAGAGTAAACGAGAGAGACGATGTAACAAACTCATTCTTTCTTATTTATCGTTAAAGGAGAAATGTTTACATATATAGTAATGTGTAATCCGGTTATCATAACAGACACATGAACCGGAGATTAAACCAACAATACTAAACCGGTTTACTCTAATAGAACCCCCAACACACGAACCCAGAAAGTAATCTCTGTGGGGTAGCTCTTTTCCATCACTGGCTTCCACCTCACGAGAGAGATCATCCAATAATCAAAGTGGTACAGCTGCATCTTCAAGACCTCCTCGATCTCTTCTTCATTATGGAAATCGAACTGAAACCTTCCAAGACCAAGGTCAGATCCAGCGACTTTGTCTTCCACCTTCCAGATTTTTGGCAGCATGATGATCAAAGGCTTGACGTCTTGTTCCTCAGGGTTCATGCACTTGCTGATCAGAGTTTTGTCATAGTTTCGGATGAGCGCCGAGTTATCAAAGTGAGGCACTGTGATTCTCAAGGGATTACGGGCTGCTTCACCACCATTTTTGTTTCCCACCGTAGCAAGAAGCTGTCTTTGAGTCAAGTTGATGAAAATCGCAAAGAACTCAACCAACTGGAAAATAAGAGAAAAGAGATTGCTTTGTTGTAAGGTGATGATACGAAGTTTCGCCTGAAACAGATAAGAAAACATTGAATTCCAAATATTGTATTCTCAATCATACGATACTGAAAATAATCTAAAAATCTCTGAGTGATCCCCTATATCAATCCAAAGAATCCTGACAGTACATCAAATTGAAAACCGAAATTCCGATATAATTGCATCGGAGGCCTGAGCGTAGAAACCCACCATTCATCCCACTTTGACCCCTTCCTTTGATGAATCAAAAAGATCATACCTTGATAGCTCTGAATCTTTTCAAGATTAGTTTGGGAAAGTCGTAGCAATCCTAACCGAACATATGATAAGATTGGGCTTGGTAAATTCATATTGGGCTTCGCTGTGTTAGTGAGCCCATTAGTATTACTCTCTATTAATCAGTTCTCTGCACTTTGTAAGTATGATCAAAGACGATCACAAACAAACATTTGGGTAAATCCCTAATTTCTTCCTCCCTAATCTTCTCTTCTACCTTTGCTCTTCGTCAATCTTCTCCCCTTTCTGTCTCTTCAGATAAGCTCAATCCATGGGCTTATCATTGGTATCGGAGCTCAAGCTTCTATCGACCTTGAGATTTAAAAAAAAAAAAAAAATGAGTTACAGTGAAGAAGAAAGTCTGCGGATGTGTCGCTTTGAACGCCTTGAACTCGCAAGGATACAAGCATCATTCCATCAGAGGGAAGTGGATCGGAAACTTCGCGAGGAGCAGATGGAAGTGGATCGAAGATTGCGTGAAGAGCTTCGGCTGGACAGTCTGAATCTGCGTATGAAGTTTTGGACGATGCAGTATGGTAAATCTCAAGCTCATAACGCTTTTATCCCTAAGAGGTTTGAAGATCTAAAGCTCAACGGAGGTATCAGGCTCAGAAAGATTCTGAGCAAGCTAATCTACCACAAGGCTAGGCTTAAGAAACGGAAAAGATGGCTGATGAGGGAAAACGGCAAACCGTCGGTTACACAAAAACCAGAGATATCAACAAGCTCTTTGCGATTGGGTGTGAAGATTGTGGGAATGAAGAAACAATACCATCAGAAGAAGAGAATAGCTCAGGTGAAGCTTGCGCAAGCTTGTAAGAGCTTGGGAATGTTCCTACACTCTCCAAGTTTTAGGGATCCAAAAGATTGTACGAAGATCTATGTGGTTAAAAGGCAGATCGTCGATACAGGAGGGAAGCGAGAGACTTATCTCTTCCGGTATGGGTTTACCTCTCTTGATCCTACGGATATAGATTGTCGTGTTGATATGTGGATAGGAGATCATTGTCTCTTTGCTGAAGAGGTTAAAGCTCTAAAACATGATGATCCTGATGCTGCCGTGGAGTCCTTGCCGGATGAAGCAATACTGGTGTCTGAATCAGAGAGAACGAGCAAGTATAAGAGCCAAGTTGAACTCTGTCATTTTCAACAACAGAAAGAGCAACAAAGATTTCATAAGGTTTGGTTCAAAGGTATACATCACCTAAGGAGAGCTCTTTACACATGACGTGTTGTGCTCCAGAAAAAGGTCTCAGTAGATTGGTGTTCACAAGACTAGAAAGAAGGAGTTGATTAGTCTGAACATTCCCGTTAAGGCACTGAGACGGTTAGGCAAAGAATTAGACGGTAAGAACGCTAGTGGGAAGCCAGGCAGGTTATCTAAGAAGCCTCCAGAACCCTTATGGAGTTTCGTTGATGATAGCTTAAAGGAGATGAAAGTTACACGATGTTCAGTATTTTCAAAAATCGCAAATGAAGATGTGTGGGATCCAGGCCAAATCAAGAGTTGTATAGAGCTGAGACAAGACAGTGAACTCAAGGAAAAATGTCAGTTTTTCACTCTACCTGTTTCAGCTGTCCTTGTAGTTGATAAGGATACTTCGTGGATCTCAAGATATGACGACGTGAGGCAAGTTCCAATGGTAATTCGAAACAGGAAGCAAACAAGTAATTGGTCTTGTGTTGCGGGCATCGATTTTGAATGGGATCCATGAGATTCAGATTTTGTTATGGCGAATGGATTAAGGACAGATCACAGTGAGGATGTTTTGAGGGTATTAACTGGGCTGGGAGTTCGAAACAATAGGTTGAAGAAAGAGGGTGACGTTAATGTATATGTGAGGTATAAGAGGTCTTCGTGTAGCTCACAAGGTTGTGCATGGGATCCTGGAAAATCCATTTTTGATCATCTTGTTGGGATACAAAGATTTCAGGCGATAGTAGTGACATGATCTGGAGTGGTAATAAGAAGATACATTTTCAATGGAGTGAAAACGTCCTGAAATCGAGTAAAACTGAAGTGTCGAAGTATGGGAATAGTTTTAATGCTGGGTCCAACTTGAAGACAAGTCGGTTCTTCAGCGGGGGAGTAGTGATAAGCATCTACTATAGAGTTTCTGAGTTCTCATTAGAGAATATCTTGTGGCAGTTGGCTTGTTATACGGAAAGTCTATTTATGATGGAGGTGACTGATGATGTCAGGTGCTGGAGAGATCAAATGTTTGTCTCTACACGGGGGAATCTTAACGGTGAAATGTTTCATTTTCCAAGACCACTGGAGCTGCTAGTGAATCCATGGTTTTGGCATACATTGGGTTTGTGTGGGCAAGGTCGTTTCAGCAGGAATGGTTATGGAAGTGGTGCGTATTCGAGCCGTGGGATGGTGAATATGGTTCTGGTACTGTTTTTTACAGGTATGGAAGAGATAATGGAGTTCTTTTTCTATGGGTGGGTTCAATCACCAAGGCCACCAGAGCTGAATGACGACAAGGAACTTGATATGATTGATGGAGAGTTTAGGCCAGTTGCAGTCGTTTGGCTGGCCGGTACACATGCATTAAGTGACTACATGATGAAGATATTTGTTACTGTTCATGCTGCATTCTACCATACTTTGGAGCTGATGACATTGATATCCACAACATGTGAAGCTGGTTTTATGGCTTTGATAAATTCTGAAGGAGAGAGCAATGGAGATATTACAAGTGGCTGGAAACGTTATATGAGATACTCCAGGGATTCAGACATCTACGACGTTGACTTGGGGTATATAATGAGTCTGGCGCTATTGATGATGCAGGTGTTTTATAGCCAAGCTAAACGAGTTGAAGTTGTAGTCAGCGCTTAGAGACAAACTCTACACTACACTCAAGAAAGGTTCCATTTGCCAAGGCCTCCGGAGCTGTACACAAGGATTAACGTGGTGGTCAGTGACAAGTTTTTGGTTCAAGTCTTCAAGATAACAAGCTGCTACTGTATGTTCAACCTTGAGGACAAGGTTGTCGTCAACCGGGGAGTATTGATAAGCTTGGGCTTGGTAAATTCATATTGGGCTTCGCTGTGTTAGTGAGCCCATTAGTATTACTCTCTATTATTCAGTTCTCTGCACTTTGTAAGTACGATCGAAGACGATCACAAACAAACATTTGGGTAAATCCCTAATTTCTTTTTCCCTAATCTTCTCTTCTACCTTTGCTCTTCGTCAATCTTCTCCCCTTTCTGTCTCTTCAGATAAGCTCAATCCCTGGGCTTATCAACAGACCCTCTTTTTATTTCCAAAATCACCAATATCCAACCAAATCCCTTAACACCTTTTTTCGAGATCGAATCCCAATGTCGCCACCTTACGATTCCTTTGTTTCCCGATTCATTCTGTAGATTCCCAAAAACTTTAAAGAAATCAAGCATCGAACCCTAGATCCCCTTTGTCTTTATGCTCTAGTAGTTTGTGTATTGTTCATATCTAACTAAATCTATTGATCATATTACATCTGGATCTATGCATAATGATAATAGTGGAAAAGATTCCGAGCATATATATACTTATGGACATGATGGCATATCGTAGAAGAGGACTTTGCTAGCAACGGCGAAAATAATATTGGGACTTGCCGAAAACAAATGATGTTAATCTTGGATTATGAACGTGGGTTAATAATAATATATGAATGTGGTTTATGTAAATACGGAGAATATAATTAAGTGTTTTTTTATCGACGGTGAAAATATGAAATTTCAGTTAGCTAAATCAGGTGGCACTAAATCGAAAAAGTGAAAATAACTATTCTATGTTATAAATCAAGTAATGAATGTCTATAACCGGTCCGGTCCATAAACCGGCCCATACCAAAAGAGATAACCGAAACCGTAGAGAGAGGAGAGAGAGCAGCCGCATGTCCTAGAGGAGAGAGAGAGGCGGCCACAAGCTTAGAGAAAAGGAAACCCTTTTCCTTTTCCTAATAGATGTAATATTTCCATTTATGTATTTAGTAGTTATCCTAAATCTAGTAAGATTAGGATTTGTACTATTTCTATTTATCTCTTCTTGTAATCCTTATATAAGGAACCTCATATTATGAAATAATAACACAGAAATATTCATTCTCTAAACTCTTTAATTACAACACGTTATCAGCACGATTGTTCTCTGCAATCTAAGCTAAAAACCTAAAACCCTAAAATCCCTAACTCAGACGGCGACCACCCTAAACCCTAAGGTGTTTCCTGTCCGTCTCAGACCTCGACGATCAGCTCAACTCCTTGGCGTTCCCTGCTCGTGTCCTGACGTCCTCAGCCAGCTCGTGTTCGTGATCAACCAGCTCGCACCAGACGACAATCAGCTTCAGCTCGCAGACGAGTGCAGCCGGCGAACGTTCCCGGACGATCAGCGATCAGACAGCATCCGTCTTGCATCCGAGGTCCATCCGTTCTCCCTAGGTGGTCCGGCTCAACCCTACAAAGACTAAGATGTCGAAAATCTCAAACCTAGATTATGCTGCCCTTAATCTCTCCGGAGAAAACTATTTGCAATGGGCACTTGACACAAAGATTAAAGGTCAAATGAACTAGGTGATAATATCATCAAGGGTAACAATGGGACTGATAAGAATCGGTACAGGGCTATAAGTATTATACGCCACCATCTCATTGAGGGTCTAAAAGATCAGTACCTCACCATGGAGAATCCTCTAGACCTTTGGACCGCTTTACAGCGTAGATATGATCACCAAAAAACAGTGCTATTACCAAAGGCTAGACATGCGTGGAAGAATCTCAGATTCATGGACTATAAGTCTGTGGATGAATACAATTCAGTATTGTTTAAGATAGTCTCAATGATGAGATTATGTGGTGAGGAAGTAACCGAGAAAGAGTTGCTTGATAAAACATTCTCCACGTTCCATTCGACGAACGTGTTGCTGCAACAGTAGTATAGAGAGAGAGGCTTCGCCTCATACACTTATCTGATCTCGTGCCTGCTCCTGGCCGAGGCTAATAATGAACTCCTGATGAAAAACAGTGAGATGAGACCCATCGGAACATCAGCATTACCAGAAGCCAATGAGGCTGAAAAGAAAGATCCCAAAGAATGCAACCACGTTCATGATAATAAGAAGTCACACGGCAAAGGCCATAGTAGATTCAAGGGACGTGGCCGTGACAGCTATGGTCGGCAAGGAAACCACAATAACCGTGGTCGTGGTTCTAGCCGTGGCCGAGGCAATTATAGCCGTGGTCGAGGTGGCATATCCAAACCGTCTTACTCGACCAAATCAGCTTGTCACAGATGCGGGATGGAAAACCATTGGGCAAAGAATTATAGAACCCCTAAACATCTATGTGAGCTCTATCAAGAGAGCCTTAAGAACAAGAACCCGGAAGCCCATATGGTTCATGATACCGGGTATGATGCTGATGATGATTCCGACCCTTTTGAGACTTCTGATTGTCTCAAAGACTAAAATCGACATCTTGTCTTATTGTTTTATGAATTGCTTTGATTTCATTGCTATTATATCTTGCCTTAGTTTGTTTGATAATGTGAATGATTTTATTGATACAAAGAATTGCCTGAAGGGCATTATAGTACGGGTATAGTAGCCTAGTAAGAAACTATGGCCAGGGCATTGCCTTAAAAGGCATTATATACACCCAATAATATGTGACCCATTGTGTTATGATAATATGGTTTCTAAATAGAAACAATGGGCAAACAAAAAGAGATTGTCGTATTGGCCATTGAAACGCCATCTGATATAAACCAGTGAAATAGATAGGTCTTGTGGGGGAAAAGAAACCGTGAGATATGATACATGATCACGAGGTTTAAAGGTTTTCATGTTTCCTACTAACAGCATTCCATCATAGCTTGTTACACAAGGATACTCACATAGACCATGGAACAGATTATAAGGAGATAAACTCCTATGTGGTGGGTGCTGCTACAAATTTCGAAATTGACAATGGTCTGGTCATATGAAAGAATTAGATTCACATATAAAGATGTAGTAAGCAGCATATGGAT
>NC_027755.1:10862272-10870254 GCF_000695525.1 Brassica oleracea var. oleracea
AAAGCAGTTGCATATATTATGAAAGGGAGTTCTATAAGAACGATCAAATTCAGTCCATATGAGAATTTATAAAGAAATTCGAAATCCCTTGTGTTTATACTAAACCAACCTAAAGAGAGGTTTATACATATTATCTATTAATCTGTAACCCTAACATGAACCGACAAGATCATAGTACGAGCTAGTAGAAAAGAAAGATCAGCCTAAAGAAAGGTGATTGCCTCAGCTTACTATCTCAATAGCATGATCTCCGGATTGACCAATCCGACATCAGATCCTTTAGTAAGGATCCGGCATAGCAGAATAGTTTGCTACTGCTGTTACTCTCACGTGAAATTGCCGCGAGGCAGAGAGAAGACGTTTAAATCTATCCCTCTCGATCGGATACCAATAGGTTGCAGTCCATAAGAATGGTACACGATCACGTCTAGACCAGGGACACATGCAAACACGATTTGCAAAGACCCAACAGTGATCTCCGAGGACAATGTGGTTCACATTGTTTAGCACACATGCTTTACCGGGACACTCTATGTCAAAAGACATGAGAAACGACCTAAGAGATCGAAGTGGTCTAGTTACGGCTTAGTAATGAAACTGGCTGAATTCCCCACCTGCATGTTCAGGACAGTTCACGCATCAGATGCGTAGACTAAAGAACTTCCACTGAGGTTCACATCAGGGGGAGTAGTGCGTGTTGTACTCTTTTTCCTTCATCATGGTTTTGTCCCACAGGGTTTTCCTGATAAGGTTTTAATGAGGCAACGTGAAGCGTATTACGAATCCTGTATGGTTATGGCATCCAAGGGGGAGTGTTATAAATCAAGTAATGAATGTTCATAACCGGCCCGGTCCATAAACCGGCCCATACCAAGAGAGATAGCCGAAACCCTAGAGAGAGGAGAGGGAGCAGCCGCATGTCCTAGAGGAGAGAGAGAGGCGGCCACAAGCTTAGAGAAAAGGAAACTCTTTTCTTTTTCCTAGTAGATGTAATCTTTCCATTTATGTATTTAGTCGTTATCCTAAATCTAATAAGATTAGGATTTGTACTATTTCTATTTATCTCTTCTTGTAATCCTTATATAAGGAATCTCATATTATGAAATAATAACACAGGAATATTCAGTCTCTAAACTCTCTAATTACAACATTCTAGGCTTTTTTTAAAATTATGGATTCGGCCCAAAGAAATGGGTGACACTTAATCTTTATTTCAAGCATTTCACAAACCCTTGTCGTATGGTTTGCTTTATATCATTTGGGTCTCGGCTTGGATGGTACATCACTTTTGAGCACGAAAGTAATGAGATTAGCCGTAACCAAAAATTTCCTCGACTTTTGTTGAGGAGTGATCGGTGAGATTCTTTCGAGGAGGAGTGTTGTTAGAGTCATTAGTCCACCCGAAGGCTGTGCGTTACCCGGGTGCCGTACGAAAATTAGTTCCAGGCACGACACAAAGACACAATGATAGTGTATGTATCGTTAGCCGTGTGGCTGCATGACTATGCAGCCTTGTTATGCCTCTTCAGTTAGCATTTTAAGACTTTGTGACTGGTCAATGTGGACGGATATGGACGTAAAATTATTATATTTTCCCAACTATTCCGCATGCATTTAATAATTATCGAGCTTTGTTATTAAAAATTTGATTATTTGGTAATATTCACGAAAGGTCATGATTACACACGGGGGACAATGTGCTAAATTCGAATTTCGTCCAACATGGATTTAATTGTTAGGTTATGAATACTCTGTTTGTAATAATGTTAAGTACTTTAGTTTATGGAAGCGAGCCTCCATTTTAAACCCTCTAATATAAATTACATTAAAATCTAAAAATTTTAAGTTTGTTAAGAGAATATGGTTTTGCAATCTAACGTATGTAAATTGAAGTCTAAACATTTCCAACCGTCACAAATATAGTCTGCCAAAGTATATATTTATTATATTTTGTATCCAAAATATAGAATTACATATTGATAGAAATGTATTTTGTAGTCATTATATCAATGAAAAATATATATCAATGATACTATCGTATCAAACGAATAATATAAACAATATATTATTCTTAGCCTAATTTATAAAGCACATTCTCACAAAAATCTTATATAAACACTGCATAAACGACAGAGGAAGTAGATTTTAAAATATCATTAAAATGTGTATCGACAACTTAGAAGATTAAATTGTAGAGAAACATATTGGATTGTTCGTGTGAAGATTAATAGTATATGTAAAGAACATATCATTCACCGAGGTCGAACACTTAGTTTGATGTTGATTGACGAGAAGGTACAATTAATCTTTAACTACTCTATAAATTATATTTTATCTATGTATAAGTAACTGATTGGACTTTTTATAAGAGTCTTAAAATTCAAGCAAGAGTTAGAAACAATTTTATTCGTCGGTGCGAACCTCTACTCATCGAAGGAACTTGGGTAGAGATTGAAGATTTATGTCTTGCTAGTAAAAATGTAGATGAAGAACATGATGGTTACATACCATTTATTAGGTTGTTTATCATATCTACAACTATCAAGAGAATTCAATACATGTAAGGTTAAATATTTACACTCTTTTTATGTTCATTTGTAAATCTTTTAAATGATCTTTGGTATATATTTCACTGGTTTGTAGTCACGAGAAAATATATCAGTGGAAAGAGGTTGATAAGTCATTCTTAAATTAAACTAAAGAATAGTTTCACCTTCTTTGACAGTGTCAAACTAAATGTATTATTTTTAGATAATGTCTTTATTCAACATTAATGTTAAAAACGGTTTTGTTTATTAATTGGTGGATTATTTTTGTAGTTATTATAGCATTCCTTTGTCTTTCAAAGCAACCTTTAAAAGTAATAGTTTCTCCTTTAGTAAGTATATCATCAAGTAAACCGATATTTTCTCATGAACATGCAACAAAAAGAACAGTTTCAAATGGCTGAGAAGATCGACTTGAAAATGATACATCCTTTTGAAGAAGAGTATGGCTCAACTCCTGAAGTGATCCTGGATAAGTTGATCACGTCCCTGAATGCTCTCCAACGATTGTGATGATGAACTAAGCAGTGGATTGAGTTGATACTTCTAAGAGTTGCGGAACGACTCTTGGCCTATCAAGGGTTTACTTGCAATGTAAGGATCAAGGATCCGAAATAAACTAGACAAGCTTGATCAAATAAGATTCAGAGAAAATTTTTATTAGAAAAGAGTTTGATAGATTGCATAGAAGTGAGTACAACATACTTATAGAGTTTCGAAACACTTAGGAAATAACAAGACAGCAAAAGACAGCTAATACAAAGACCAAGTTTGAAATCAAAAGTTAGGCTCCTCTCCTTCCTTGCTTATGGACGAAATTGTTGATAGAAATGGGCCTGGTTTGGTTTAGTTTCATCAAGAGGCTTATATGTAGTGTTGTGTCCAAACCTCATTAAAAACCTTGTTTGGAAAACCCAATGGTACAAAACCAAACCAAGGAAAAGAGTGCAAGTCACAACACCTCTCTTGATGAAGATCTATGCTGCTTGAATCACAAACAGTGAGGTTGGATAAGCACACTCTAGACTGCCATGGATAGTGTGTAGAAGTTGATGAAGAGCTTCATGGAACCTCGCCTGCTTGGACCTAGTCATTGGATCAAGGGGAACATTTAAGTCCTTGTCCTTTGTTTCTTCAGTAACCAAAGGGTCTTCTTTCTGATCTTTGGAGTAAGACATCCATTCAAGTTCATTCACGGATTCGCATCCACGGGGTTGCATCCACGGGGTTAGATCTTCAGAATCATATTCACTGAGTTGCATCCACTCAGTTGTATCCACATAATCACATCCATGCGACTTCATGGTTCTTTCTTTGTCTTCCTTAATTCCTGGTACAAGCTGTTCCATCTCTTTAGTCATATCAGTTCCTTTGCTTGCCAAGATCACATCATCCTCTCCCACTTGAGAAAAGATTTGACCTCAAATCCATTTCATATGTATGAAAAGAAACAAAATCAGTAACATCAAATTCATTGCTCATATTATAGTTACCTTGCAAGCCTCTTTCATAGGCATTGTTGCTGGCTGGTTCTGAAATGTGGAACAAACTGATCTATTTTGCTCTCCTTACTTCTGATGCATTCCTCAAACATGATACATTGAAAAAAAACAAGTTAGCACATGCAAATTCATCATAAAGTAAGAGTTTTATCCCAAATTTGTGTTTTCTCGGTTTTGGCTTGTATGCTGCGTCTGGAGGGACTTCTTTGATGAGGATGAAGAAAGTGACGTCCTGATGTCTCTCCTGGTTCAAATCAGGTGGTTTGAATCTCTTATCTTCCTTACGCTTGTAGTTTCTTCTTGTATGCTTCCAAGCTCCTTTAGATGTACATGGCTCTAAGCAGCTTTGGACATGATTCCAATTCGAGGTGAGACCTTGATGAGTTAAGTTTCCATTGCAGTCGAGTTTGTTGCTTAATTCCTTTTCAAAAATTGATCAAAACTCAAAACATGACCTGATATGTTATTATCATCAATTTGAAAACGTTTTGAATCAAATAGGTTTTCTTGTTTAAGTTCTTTAAAAGATTCTAACATGTTATCAAAAACAGATTTTGAAACACAAAAATCTTTTACTTTGTCAAGACCAAAACGTTTTATATCTTCAGTGCTCACTTTAACAAACATTTCAGGCGCAGAGACAACCATATTAAACTCCTTACAGTGCTCTTGCAGGTCATAAGACAAGGATTCAGGAATGATTTCTGATTGCCGGCTGTTCTAACTCTCCTCCTCGTGTTGATTGCTCTGGTTCTTTTTCTGCTGAGTCTTCTTTTGCAACCTGTGACACTTAAACAAGGCTACTCGGTTGCACCGGTTCAAGAAAAGTTAGTTCATCAAAGGAATTATTGAAATTAAATTCAGACTAAGGTAAGAAAAGAGAACACTTTCGTTCTGTCTCAGACTTCTCCTTTACCATAGATGTTTCAGTTTGAACTTCTTGAATTGGTGCAGCTGAGTCTGGTTATGCCAACTTGAATTCTGATATGACAGTGATTGGTTTTGGATCCCTTTTGAGTTGATTCTCTACATCCTTAAATGCTTGCAGAAGTGCGTTCTTTATTTCCTCCTCGCTCAACCAGGAATGTTTAACTGTTTTCTCTTTGCTGTAACAGGTTATTGCCTTGCTTGATGAACCATAAGTACTAGATGTACGTGATCTCATGATGTCATGTGGTTTCTAAATTGAGATTGAAGGATAGAGATTTGTCTCAGATGGTTGGTTTCGATATGTGCCCTACTTGTATCTTTCAAACCTTCTTTGTTGTGGAGTTTCTTTGATATCAACATCATGCTTCTGGTTTCTTTCCAACTTACCATGCCCTTTTTGCTTGTACTTATCTTTGGATGCTCTTTGGTAGTCTCTGCTTTTCCTCTTGTGTTGTATGTCTGGTCTGAGTTTTCCAAATTGATCGTCGAAGACTTGAGTCATTCTGGGCGTGAAGCTTTCAAGCAATATCTTGACATTCTTGCTGAATTCTCCCATATGGTCCTTCGCCATTGTTACCTGACAAACAGACAAACAAAAACAGAATCACAGAAACATAATATAACAGAAAGTAATGGAATTGAATCATGAATAATCAGATTCCAAATTTCATGAAGAACCCTAATTCTTTTCTCTACAATTTCGTGAATCAAGTCAGATTATTTAACAATTTCATCACTTGTTCTAGGTAGATCTGACCCTAATAAGCACGATTCTTACAAGATTCAAACTTTAGAACAGATCCGATCATGGAATACGGAAATTCTAAAAGTTGCAGAACTGGAAATACACAACCTGATGATGGAGATCTGCCCAGATACCACTTGAAGAGATCCTCCCAAAGATTGACACTCTGAAATTGGTAATGGATAAACCTTGCACCGAATGAGCTAGAAAGCAACAAACGATCAAGAGATGTGGATCAAAAGGTGACACAAGAGGTGCGGAAAGCCTCTTGATGCTACCCTATAATGGCCGCCTCTAGATATGACACACTAGATTAAACCAAGTTAGATTGAAAGAAATCACATACCAACAATAAAAAAATGATTCAATAAGTTTAAAGAAGATGATTTTTAATAAAAAGGTTGAACGATTTGAAATGAAATATATAAGAGTTTAAATAGGAAACAACAAGCATGGCTAGCATAGGAAAATGTTGAAATAATACTAGGGAAAATGAAAACACTTGCTTAAACAGCATGAGGAATGGTAGAAATACTTAGGAAACATAAAAGACTTTAAATGCTTCTTTGCATGCAAGAGAGAGAAGCTTCCCATGTAATATAATATCTGATTTTCGTCCATCTTCTTGGCAAGCAAAGAAACCTTTTGTTTTGGGCTCTTAATAGACTTGTAACTTCATAAAATTGGGCTAGCTTTGATGTCTAACTTCTTGGGCCTTCTTCCTGGAAAACATAAGCCCAAACCTTATTTATAGGCCTCCATGTTGTGCCCCAAATCTAGTAGCTTCTCTCGATCCAAAACTTCATAGATCAATCCAATTAGGCCTTGAAAATACCCATTAAACCAAACCATGATCAATGGCTTAGCTGGTTTATGCTTCGCTTTCATACCTTGGACTTTGATGCTGGTCAGGATCATATCAACTCCCCAAGAAGGTTTAAAAAATACAATTTGAACATGTCCCTTTTAAGAAGAGTATACCATTCCTTTGTCTTTCATATCAACATTTAAATACTTATAATCTCTACATTCAGAGCATTAAAATGTTAATGTAAGAATCAAATCTAAGGATCATAATTATGCCTGCACAAGCGTGCGAGCAATCTACCTATACTACATATAAAATTCATAATGATATATTACATATACATAAACGATAACTTAACATATGTATGTCTTCATACTAACAAAAATCATAGCTTTCATATACATAAATGAAAAGTTGATATAAGAGAATACAACTTCTAATGATATATTATAAAGAAATAGAAACATCAAATCTAAGGATAATATTTAAGCACGTCCACCTAGTAAGTATATATTACATGAATAACTACCTAAAATATGTTGTAAACTTAAGGATTTAGAATCTGTAAGTTCTTATTATTATTCATAACATAAGGTGCCCTTATATGAGAATTACAAAGAGATAAATGGAAAGATACAAATATGGAAAGTATACGAATACAAGTAAAAGGAAACTAGGGTTTGCTGTCTCTCCTAGCCGCCTCTCTCTCTCTCTCCTCTTGCTGCGGCCGCCTCTCTCTCTCTCTAGGTATTGGGCCGGCTTATGGACCGGGCCGGTTATGGAAATCCATCATATGGTTTATAACACTCCCCCTTGGATGTCATAACCATTCAGAGTTTGTAATAAGCTTTGGATGTTGCCTCATTAAAACCTTATCAGGAAAACCCAGTGGGACAAAACCATGATGAAGCGAAAAGATTACAACACGTATTACTCCCCCTGATATGTATCTCCGTATATGTCCTTCAAGTTGGCGCATCCTAACCTGATGGTTGAGCTTCATAGACGCCAATGACTAATGATCTCAATACCAAGGTAAAGTAGTGCTACCACGTTGCAAAGACATAACTTGCCTGGGATTTATCATTGTGGATCCGAGAGATAACCTGTATCAATCAAAACTTATTAACCCTTCTTTGGGTTTTGGTTAGTATAATGTAATCTCAAATTCTTAGTTCCTTTTAGGTAACATAGGATGTATTTTATCCTGTCCCAGTCCCTTATGTTCGGACATGACCTAAACCTAGACAATAGGTTAACATCAATACTCATGTCCGGATATGAATGACATGACAAATACATCAAGGCAAGACGCCAATGGTACTTAAGGTAAGGGACGTGTATTTCTTTATTTCCAGTGCCTCATGGTCGAACATGAGCTAAACATATATAAGAGATTCACGGCAAGAACACATGTCCGGCCTAGTATGGCTTGCCTATTACATCAAGGC
>NC_027755.1:10871274-10872974 GCF_000695525.1 Brassica oleracea var. oleracea
TGTCCATCTTAGGATCGACCATGTCTAGGATTCCCTTGTCCACGGATTCATTAGCACATTTCTTTAACATCCTAGGGATCTTATCTTTGGAACTTTATTGGTCTACCACGTTTCAAACGTGCCTTAGACTCAGTAGCAACTTGATTGTGTCCTTCTTGAATATCAATTCGAATTTGGTGCATTTATAGCTGGTATATATGACTTAGTCATTCTATTCGGGTCAGTAATGGAATCTGGCAATTGTTTAAGCTAGCTTTTGTATAATCTTTTGGACTTCTAAATCTCATTCTTGAGTCCGAGGATCTTGCCAATATAAGGATGTATGATTCCATGTAATTTCTTTTACTCTTTTACCAGCTTATTACTTTCTCCCCCTAATTCCGTGTACCTGGACTCAAATTGTTCACCCATATTTGGCTCAAGGTACTTAATAATCGTGGGAGAATCATATCCAACATATATCCCCATCCTCCTTTGAGGTCCCATCTTAGTTCTCTGTGGTGGAGTAATTTGTATATAGACGGCACATCCAAATGTCTTACGATGGGATATGTCTGGCTCTTGACCCGTTATCTAATCGATTGGGAATATCTATGCTCACTAAATGGCCTGATGCGTATTAACTTAGATGCATGTAAATTTTGTGTGGCCTAAGCTGTGACTGGGAGTTTTGACCTCATAAGTAATGGTAAAGCAATCAGCTGTATGCGTTTAATAAAAGATTTCGGCCAAGCCGTACTTGGTATGGACATGTATCAGGGAATTGTCCACACTTACCCCCATGGACATACCATAATCATTTAAACGCTTGAGACATGTATTCACCAGTTTATTATTTACTTAGTCTCTTTGACTGGTGATGGCCTATCAATGAGTTTCCCTTGTGTACATGCTACACACGTGAGATTCTTTGGGATAACTCTTTCTTTCTTTCAATGTGTGTCCATTTGTATATCAATTTTGCATCATGTTTGAACCAGGATGGCCAATCCGGTTATGCCATAAAGTGAATATTTTTCGGAGGCATTTAGCCTCTATCATCCTGATCTTGGCATAGTAAAGACCAGTAGAGAATGCAGATATAGTTTCGACCATTTTTCTATGGTCTTGGGCGAATTTTATATATCTAAAAGGAACTTTTTATTTCCTTTGCCCATTGTTTCAATATGGAAATCACTCTTATATCTTTTAAACTCAATGGGCTTCTATGAGGGAATATAAATCATTAAATTTCTTTAGTCTGGTCGTAGCTTATCATGAGAATGGCTATACCCGCAACTATATTTCTTATAAACTTATATATTTGAAAAAATAATTCATTCTAAACTCAATGGGCTTCTATGAGGGAATATAAATCATTAAATTTCTTTAGTCTGGTCGTAGCTTATCATGAGAATGGCTATACCCGCAACTATATTTCTTATAAACTTATATATTTGAAAAAATCATTCATTCCTTTTACTAAGTTCGGAGCAAATAAAGCAATAAAATAAATTCAAAGTGATAAAACAAAGCAAGTATAAAAACAAAACAAACACAGAAGTCGAAATCAACATTATTCTTTTAGGCAATCAGAAATTTCATATTCCGTAGGATCATCTCTTTCATGATCAAAATCATCTTTACCATCTTTATATACCAAGTGGGCCTCAGGATTCTTGCCTTTCAGACTCTCTTGATAGAGGTCACAAAGATGTTTG
>NC_027755.1:10872993-10886137 GCF_000695525.1 Brassica oleracea var. oleracea
CTTAGCCCAATGGTTCCCCATTCCACATCTATGGCACACTGATTTGGTCGAGCTTTATGGTTTAAAGGATATACCACGGTCTCTACCTCGACCATGGTATCAAATTAGGTTTATACCCACGGCCTTTGCCATAGTAGTTCCCACGGCCAAATGTATAATAGTGGCCATGGCCACGTCCGTTCTACCCTCCACGGCCATGGCCGTGTGGTCTATCATCCTGGACGTGGTTAGATTCTTTGGATTCTTTCTTTTCCTTTGCGGCCTTATTGGCTTCAGGTAATGTGGTTGATCCAGGAGGTCTCAATTCATTGTTTTTCATCAGTATTGGAGGCTTAGCTAGCAATAGACTCATCCACGAACTTGTAGTCTTGGATTCTGAGATTCCTCCATAGCTTTTGGTAATAACACATTTCTTTGGTGATCATATCTCGATTTGAATTTTGTCCAAAGGTCTAGAGGATTCTCAATTGTCAAATACTGATATTTGAGACTCTCAATAAGATGATGGCGAATAATTAATATTGCCTTGTATCAATCTTTCTCATTTTCATTATTGCCTTCTATGATACACTCACCAAGTCTTTTTGACTTTAGGATAATCTTTGTATCCAATGCCCACTGTAAATAATTATCTCCAGAGCGATTTAGGGCAACAAAATTCAGGTTGATTTTCGACATCTCAAATCATATATCACTCAATATTTAGGTATAATTTTTCATGTTGCCTTATTCTTGAAAACAATCAATTCGGATTTCAATCTTGTGAGGACAATGAAACTATCAATCTTAAAAGCATTTAATCAATCAGTCAATTTCTAGCAAGTCTCAGCAATACTATTTCTATGTGCTCATAATATTATGGTTTATTAAGACTAGCAAAAACGGATTCAATTAACCACTCAATCAGTTTGAAGGCTGATTTTAGCAATACTAGAATATAGATTTCAAGCATGAATTTCAATGAATCAGTTTCAAGGCTGATTGGTATACAACATAAACCGTGTGTAAATAATCTATCTAGTATCCAAATTTATTAAAACTCGAAAACATATAATCAGATCAATCAATTTAATAGAACTCATAAGCATAATGAATTTAGGGTTACAAGTTTCAGATATGAGGATTAAGGTTAGGACTAGAATTAGGGTTTCATGATTTCTAATCAGATCAATCAATAAAATCGAACCTAGCATACAATCTTATACCTCAAGACATTAGATTTTATCATGAATCTATCAACCTATCGGATTATATAAGCAAAGCAAGCTAGCAACCTATCGGATTCAATCAATGCTTTAACAGGCTGGTCGGCTTAATCAATTTTAAATCAGATGAACAATTAACCAAGCAGGATGAGAAAATAAATCTATCAATCCTAACTGTGATCAAAGCATTAATAAAAACAAGCAGGTCGGATTTAATCAAGACTTAAACATATCAGAATTATTAAACTAGCAGGATGAGAATAATAAATATAGCAACTTAACTGTCAAACAATTCTAGCAACATAGCATCAGATTCAATCAGATTTAAAACCTCAATAGTCAAAACCAAAACAGTTTTAATTTCAAAAATATTCGATTAGGGTTTTAATATGTGATTTGATAATTATAGTATAATTAATTCTGATACTTATATTATTTAGGGTTTATAGATATAGGGTTTGGGTTTATCGGATTTTAATTTTAACTTGTAAAATCCGATTTGAGGTTTTAATCATGTAGGAACATGATTTAGGGTTTAGGGTATCGAACATTAGAGCTTCGATTTACTCATTAGGGTTTGATCTATTATCCTATGGCTTTTATCATAAAGATTAGGTTTTATGGTTTCATTCTTTATCAAACAATCCAAATTCGATTCATATGTTCTTAGATTTCAAATTACCTCTTAGCCTAGTTGATTGTTTAGCTTAGTTGATTGTTGAAACCGGACCACCAAAGAATGAACCTCGAGCTGGACTGGACGCGAGCTGGCCTTGATGCGAGCTGACTGCGAACGGATTGAGGCTGAGGTTGCGAGCGGCTGATCGGGTCGGGGACACGAGCTGTTTGCTGTCGGATCGCGAGCGGTTTGATCGTCTGGTGCGAACGGGACGCTTGCTGTCCGGGAACGCGAGCTGTCCTGGATGGTAGCTGAGGCTGAGTTCGTCTAGGATCAGGAACGCCTTGGACTGGAGCTGATCGGGGATGTGAGCTGGAACAAGAGACGCGATCGGCTGATTAGGGTTCGTCGGGTCGCAGCTAGGTTTAGGGTTTTGCGATTTTGGTTTTGGCTCAGGGTGTTTAGAGTTTCGTGCTGATAACGTGTTGTAAACTTAAGGATTTAGAATCTGTAAGTTCTTATTATTATTCATAACATAAGGTGCCCTTATATATGAGAATTACAAAGAGATAAATTGAAATATACAAATATGGAAAGTATACAAATACAAGTAAAAGGAAACTAGAGTTTGCTGTCTCTCCTAGCCGCCTCTCTCTCTCTCCTCTTGCTGCGGCCGCCTCTCTCTCTCTCTAGGTATTGGGCCGGCTTATGGACCGGGCCGGTTATGGACATCCATCATATTGTGTATAACAAAATACTTAATTGATTATATTTTTGCTATTTACTCAATATTGATATTTTTATCTTTTGACACTTGTATTAGAAATTCAATTAATGTATAAAAGTTTGCTTCTGAAGTCTTAAGAATATTATATTTTGAAATTTAAATAATGTTTCTTACGTTTATAGAGTTGTTGGTTACTAGTTTTAACTTGTTTATGTTTTCACTTCTTAATGATCATTTCTGAATCATGTCACCAAATTTTTGTTACTGTATATTGCTTAAACTTGACAAATCTGTGAACTAAATTGTATATTTTAGAATCATAAATAAGTATTTGAATAACCAAAACAAGTTGTTGAACCGAAACTGAAATTCAAACGGGTTCAATTAAGTTTGTGATATATTACTATATTCGTAAATAACCCAAGAAAATCCAAAAATAATTTGTGAACTAAATTGTATATTTTAGAATCATAAATAAGTATTTGAATAACCAAAAACTGTTGTAGAACCGAAACTGAAATTATCTAAGTTTGGGATATATTACTATATTCGTACAAAACCCATGAAAATCCAAAAATAGTTTTAAAATATTAAAGTTCATGCCCTGAAGAATTGAAATCCGATTGAACCCAAACGAAATTCTAATGGATACCCCAGCGCCCGAACCTATTTAAAATAGATTTATTTAGAAGTCTAAATTTATGTGTTAAATTCTTATCCAACAAAATCCAAAAAAATTATTCGGATAATACAAATCTAAATTTATTACAAATCTAAATATATTTTTAAATTCTAATCCAACAAAATTCTACTAAAAATTATATTTTTGTGCTAAATTCTAAAAAGATTAATTTAGTACATTCTCCCCATTATCCTTTTAACTAAAGATTATATGTTTATGTGTTAAATTCTAAACAAATTAATTTAGTAAATTCTAAATAGATTAATTTAATACGTTCTCCCTCCGTTTTAATACAAATCTAAATTTATTTTTGAAGGAAAAGAAAAGAGCAATTTTTCTAAATTGAGAAATCATTCTCCCCATTATCATTTTAACGAAATATATTTATTTTTAAGTATCAGTTATATCCTAAATTAAAAAATTGTAAATTTGATTGTTTGTTTATGCGACATTGTGAAGGAAACGTAGGAAGTTGATAACAAACGAAAAAAATGTATAGTGTAACTTTAAGCTCTTCTAATCTTACAATACTAAAATGGCTTAATGCTCAACTCTTAGCGTGTTCACATCATCTTCAAAAATCGTCCAATCATATACTTATATTTTGCCATGTCACTATTGTTTCTGCCGAGTTAAGATCAAAACTAAATTTAGTTTGGACTGCCATTAATTTTCTTTACTGTCATAGCAAGCCCAATATCGCCCAACCCTAATTTGGTCTGGAGCGTACGAGTTGATCATCCCCGACTCTTCTACTTTGTCTTCACCTTCTCGATTGCTCTGTAATCTCCGTTATCGCTTGCTCCTCTTGATCAATCAATGACCTATTTAATCTCTTAGTTATTGTTTCGTTCTACCTTCCTCACTTTTTCCTCATATATAAATTGCTAAACAGCTTCATTGAGGCTTACTTCAAAGTAAACCCGAAAGTCTCCATTGTTTTGTCGTAAAATTCAGCCGGAGACATCGTCGGTTTGATATCCTGCGTCAAAGTCGCCGCCAGAACGTTATAGGAATCAGACAAGGTTGACCACTAATGAACTCCTAGGATGCTTCTCTAGATGGATTTGGATAGATCCTTGCATAAACGAATCAAGACTCAAGTTTATCAACGTTTGTGGATCGATTGGTGACACAAGAGGCTGCGGAAAGGCTCCTTGATACTCCTAGGCAATAGATCGGATATGACTCACTAAACTAAGGCCCTTAACACTGGATATTACACCCCAGCAGACTGGATATTACACACCAGCAGACTGGATATTACACACCAGACTTCAACCACTCGCCAAGCAAGAGAAAAGACAAAAGAGGTTTTAAAATAAAAGATAACTTAGATTAGAATAAGGGTTTTTGAAACACTTAAGTAGAGAGATCCTTGTACATGCACAAGGTCTCGAAAACATAAAGAAACATAAAGAGAAAGGCTCCACACGGTTTTGAAATAAAGACATAACACATAGACTAAAAACATAACATAAGATAGATGATGAAGTCGGTCCAAGTTGCCTAGGCCGAGATGCATCCAAGATACATAATCTAGGAGATGTGAAAGTGAACTTATGGCCTCATTAAAAACCTTGATTGGAAACCCCAGTGGGACAAAACCAATCAAGGGAAAAAGAGTACACACAAGTCACTTGCCTAGATGATGATCAGCTTGATGGTGAAGTAGCTTGAATGGTGATGAGTATGTCTTGGTTGATCAAGCTTCCACCAAGACATTCTTCTTGCTTCCATGCCTTCATAAGCAATCCTCCAATGGTCTCATTAAGTCTCGTGGTTCTGGAACGAGTCATAGGCCCAACTGGAATGGCTAAGGCATCCTCATCAGTTGGATTGTCTTTGATCTCCTTGTCTTCATCAGATAGCTGTTCAATGATCACATCATTCCCTCCCACTTGAAAAGGATTTGTCCTCAAATCTGGTTCATCTGCAATAAAAGGGATCAAGTCAGTAACATTGAAGCTATTACTTATCTCATACTTACCTTGCAAGTTCAGCTTGTATGCATTGTTGCTGATCTTCCTTATGACTTCAAAAGGGCCATCAATACGTGGCATTAGCTTAGATTTCCTTTCATTTGGAAATCTCTCCTTTCTAAGGTGAATCCATACTTTATCTCCAACTTCAAACACCATCTCACGCCTATTCTTGTTAGCATACTTGGCATATTGCTCAGTTGTTTTCCCAAGATTGCGCCTAGCCTGGTCATGTATCCGTTGCACCATTTCGGCCTTCTTTTTGCCATCCATGCTAACTATTTCAGACTCAGGTAAAGGCATTAGATCCAAAGGTGAGGTGGTTATATGCAAATTCACAATGAGGCAGATAATCTTCCCAAGATTTCAAATTCTTTTTAATGAATGCACGCAAGAGAGTTCCTACTGTTCTATTAACTACTTCAGTCTGTCCATCAGTTTGAGGATCACAAGTAGTAGAAAATAACAACTTAGTTACAAGTTTAGACCATAGAGTATAACTAAGAAACTTAGTATCTCTATCTGAAACTATAGTCTTAGGCATTCCATGCAAGCGTATAACCTCTTTAAAGAACAAATTAGCAACGTGCAATGCATCATCAGCTTTATGACAAGCTATGAAATGCGCCATTTTAGAGAACCTATCATCAACAACAAAGATTGAATCCTTTCCGGTTCTAGTTCTAGGCAATCCAACAATGAAGTCCATAGAAATCATTCCAAGGATGATAAGGAATGGGCAAAGGGGTATACAAACCGTGAGTTTGGACTTTGGACTTAGCGTGCTTGCAAGTTGCACACCTTTCACAGATTCTTTCCACATCTCTTCTCATGTGTGGCCAAAAGAAATGATCCTACAAAACTTTAAGAGTCTTGGCTACACCAAAATGTCCCATAAGTCTTCCTCCATGGGATTCCCTGACAACCAAATCTCTCAAAGAACAGTGATAGACCATGGATTTTACCTATTATTGGCCATGGTTTATAAGTGTTTTAAGATACATTTACTACTATATAGAGTCTATTTAGAGTATTTACAGGTCCATGTACTATTTGCAAGGAAATGATGTATTTGGAGCTATTTGGAGATCTTTTGAGCTTCGCTGGCAGCAAGAGATGGTCGACGGTCGCAACTCAATATCGACCGACAGTTACCACCAAATATCGATCGATGTTGGGTCCCTCGTATCGATCGATTATGAAGCCATCTGAGAATTAATGACAAATTAGAAGATTTCAAGTTTCACAAAAGTCTTAATAATTACATCATTAGTCTCTGGCCGCCTGTTAAGCTATTTATTAGGGTTTTGTATCATTTTAGAGGCAAACTTGCCTAGAGACCTTTTTAGACCTAGTTTGGAGGAGGCAAGCAGCCACCATTGAAAGAGGAGAGCTTAGGATTAGAGAGATAGATCATCTACTGCAAAACAGAGAAGATCTTGAACTCCATTGCTTTCATTATTTCTGTTACTTTTACTTTTTATTTTATCTAAGTATTATTCAGACCATCATAACTATGTGTTTCATGACTATGTCTGGGTAGTCCTTACTGTTGGATTTAGGTTTCTCAAATGGGTTAATAAATGTAATACTGACACAAAAATTGTTAGGATGTTTAGAAATATAGTTCATTCATCTAGTTGTGCTCAAAGCTAAGTTTAGGATTGATCACCCTTTAAACTTAGATCTTAGGATTAATTGGGATCTAGCCATTGCTTGACTCAATACCTGAAAATAATTAGAATGATCTAACTGACTAGATACATACGAGAGTTGGTCTAGTGAGTTAGAGAATACAAATCAAACCTGTCCGTAAAGCTTTCTGGAAGAAGTATCGATCGACGCAGCGATAGCCCTGTCGATCGATATTTTGAAAGGTGTATCGATCAATATTCACAAAGAAATATCGATCGACACTTTCTCGTGATTAAAATACGAGAGTTGAGATCCGAGATCCAGATTAGATAATCAAACTGATTATACCTTAGTTTGAATTCAAGAACAATTGATATTAATAAACTCCTAATTTTCCAAATTAAGTTTTACTTATCATATCTGAGAATATACCTGAATCTAGCTACTTCAACCAACTGTTAACAATCTCAAAACAATCAATCAAGCAATAAACTTGCTCACCAATCCATTTACTATTTTTAAAACCTATAAACCATTCAATATAGATTTATTTGAAGACCATAATCTATTGTGTAATCCTAGAGTCTCTGTGGATTCGATCCCTAAGTACTACATCCGAACCTCTTATTTGAGAGAGGAATTCAATCCTTAGGGTAATTTGAGTGATACCAAATTTGGCGCCGTTGCCGGGGACTCTTTTTTATTACCATTAGATTACGTTTAGAATTTAATGTAGATTTTGTTACTAAATTTGCTAAAAGTTTTTCTCTCTTTTCTTGATGACACAGGAGCTTCAAGATGGAAAACATGGATTTCGGCCGGACATCGATCGACGAAGCGAGAGCAATGTCGAGCGACAAGTCGACAGCAATATCGGTCGACGATGCACATCAAACATCGATTGACAGCACCCCGCCGGAAGCAGGTAAGTATTCTCTTACCGATGATGATAATGAGAGAGTAGTCCTAGGAGAACCTAAAGGTCAACTAAGCAACGCAAATAACCAAATTATGAATGAACAGGGGACTGAAATCCCTGTTCAAATTAAATCTATCTCAGAAAGAGATAATGAATGGAAATTGCCTTTGCAAGACTACTTAAACCCTGGAAGGACCTATTCCAATAGGTCCGCAATTAGACTACCAAAAGATGATACCAAGAAGTCCGGGATCAGTCTCGAATACTTAGTTATGGTACGTCAAAATCCTTTCCGTGGGACCATCTCAGAGCGACCGCACGATCACATCGAGTATCTAGAAGAATTGATGAATGATGAGTACAATTGTTGTAAACTCTTTCCATTTTCCTTAGAAGGCGACGCCAGAAAATGGCTAGACCAAATACCAACAGGATCTCTGACCTGTTGGAAGTAGATAAGGAGTGCCTTTATCAATCAATTCTTCGATGAGGCGCACAACGCACTACTGGGATATAAGGATGAAAATCTCCACTTTCCATCAAGGTCCACGGGAATCATTCAGAAACGCATGGGAGAGATTCAAGAGCTACCAACTTGAATGCCCCCACCATGGCTATTCAGAGTCACAACTAATTAATATCTTTTACGGAGGTATTAATCTTCATTACCAAATTACGCCTGACACAGCCAGTGAAGGGAACTTCAGTACCAGGAACCCTGAAGAAGCGAAGCGTTTGATCAAGAATATAGCTACGGGTAGATCCTACGAAATGATGGACGAAGAGTTAGGAAGGAAAGTTGACTCAGTTGATGAGTCACCTTTACTCGAAATTGAAGAACATCAGACTCACCCCATCCTGCTCTTGAGGGACAGAACCAATTTGGGATTTACCAAATTGATGATGATACCCTATCTGAACTAGAACAACAAATAGATTTCGTAGATAGCCAAACCTTGAAAAATAATTACCCTAACCCGGATAGCTTTACCCAAAATTACGATGCTACTGTTGGATCACGCCGAGGCAGACGGAAATTTAGGCTAAACCAAGCTTTCACGGGAAATCGCAAATTGGCCACTGACCTGAACGGAAAGATAGAAATAATCTTCAGTGAGCTGATGAGGAAGTTTGACGTTTTAACTGAACACATTAAGAGACTAGACAGTCAGGTCGCGGAAAACGCAACCGCTATCAGAAGAGAGACAGGACGTCTCCCTGGGCGGACTGATGCGAACCCGTAACGCCTCATTCCGAGGGCAATATAAATCAACAACACAGATAAACATGTTGTAGTTGAGGAAGCCGGTGAAAGTAGGTCACGCCCTATAATCCTCGATGATCCCAACACCGAGTCAGAAATACCTCGAGAAAAAGAGCGGCCCAACACTGAGAAAGAGGCCATCGACCTCGAGGAAGAAGAAGGAGAATTGGAAGAAGATGTCGAAATTGATCGACAAGAAAGAACAAACGTCGATTGACAAACCACGGTGAATATCGATCGACACTCTGGAAACAATGTCAATCGACTCTCGACTCCTGCTGAACCAGCCGTAGAAAGAGTGTATAGGACTCTACCACCCTTCCCTCCTAACAAGACGCAGACTAAGCGAGAGCTAGACAAAGCGATCTGCAAGAAATCATTCGATAAGATCACGTTGGAAATGCCATTGAGTGATGCGATAAAAGTATGACCTTCGATAAAAAAATATGTAAAAGACATGGTATCCAACTGTTTTCCAGCCGCTGAGCGCAGCGTCGTGATGGTTTCAGAGGAAGTAAGTGCAATAATCCAAGGCGAGATCCCGATCAAGAGACCCGATCCGGGCAGTTTTGTTTTGGATTGCAATATACGGAACAAAATTTTTCCTCGATCCCTTTGTGACCTAGGTTCCAGCGTGAACCTCATGCCACATTTTGTCGCAATATCCCTAGGATACGACAAGTTCAAACCTACCAAAATAACTTTGGTTCTGGCCGATAGATCCGTTAGATTGCCTGAGGGAGTGCTTGACGACGTGCCAATAAGAATTAACAGCTGTCACGTTCCAACGGATTTCGTAGTACTGAAATACTAGAATGAACCAAAGGATCCCCTTATTTTAGGTAGACCATACCTAGCTACTGCAGGTGTGATAATCGATGTCAAAGAAGGTAGGATATGTCTAAACATTGGAAGCCTTCCGATGACTTTCGACATTGATAACCTGATAAGACGACCCTTGATCGATAAACAGATTCCTACGTGGACGATATCTGTGAATTGGCTGAAGAATCTTTTATGAACCTGTGCTCGGACGACCCCCTAGAGAAAGTACTCACAGCTAGTGAAGAAGAAACTTTCAGTGTCGACAGTAGAGCTGAAGAATACACGCGATTAATGGACGCGAGCATGGAAACAGCAAGTGTTGATGACATAGAGGATGACGCTTCGGAAATCAACGTCGATCGATATTTAATAAAAGTTGTCGATCGACAACCATCCTCCTTGAAGGAATGGGATCCCGAAAAGGCACCAAATATGGAGTTAAAACAGCTGCCCGCTGGACTCAAATATGCTTTTCTCTATAAAGATTCATCCCCAGTAATCGTGAACGCCAACCTCACAAACGGAGAACTTGAGTTGTTATTAAATAAACTACACAAATACAGGAAAGCCCTCGGGTACTCTCTCGAAGATATTCCTGGCATTTCTCCAGATCTGTGCATGCACCGGATTCACGTAGAAGACGGTTCGAAATCGTCAGTGGAACACCAGAGGCGACTGAACCCGAACTTGAAAGAAGTTATTAAAAAGGAAATAATTAAACTTCTAGATGCCGGAGTCATTTACCCAATTCGGATAGCAACTGGGTTAGCCCCGTTGCATGTTGTACCAAAAAAGGGCGGACTCACTGTGGTGAAGAATGAAAAAGACGAACTCATTCCCACGCGAACCGTCACTGGACATCGAATGTGTATCGATTATAGAAAGCTAAACGCTGCTACTAGAAAAGATCACTTCCCTTTACCTTTCATTGATCAAATGTTGGAAAGATTGGAAAATCACCAATACTACTGTTTTCTTGACGGATACTCTGGATTTTTCAAAATCCCTATACACCTGACGATCAAGAAAAGACCACCTATACATGCCCTTACGGAACATTTGCATACCGCAGAATGCCATTCGGTTTTGTAATGCCCTGCCACCTTCCAACGATGCATGATGTCAATTTTTAATGATATGATAGAAGACTTCATGGACGATTTCTCAGTATATGGATCCAGTTTTAAAAACTGTCTCGCTAACCTATGTAAAGTTTTGGCGAGATGCGAAGAAAAGAATCTCGTTCTAAATTGGGAAAAATGCCACTTTATGGTTAATGATGGAATCGTCCTACGACATAAAGTTTCTGCTGCTGGTATAGAAGTAAATCGGGCAAAATTGATGTAATGACCGGCCTGCCAGCACCCACAAACGTCAAAGATGTGAGAAGTTTTCTCGGACACGCCAGATTTTACAGGAGGCTTATACAAGATTTTGGCAAAATCGCTAGACCTCTCACCTCCCTCCTCTGTAAATAAGTTAAATTCGACTTCACACCAGAGTGCGTAAAATCCTTTGTGGAAATAAAGAAAGCCTTGATAACCGCCCCCATCGTGCAAGCACCTGACTGGAATCTTCCTTTCGAAATCATGTGCGATGCTAGCGATTTCGATGTAGGAGCAGTTCTAGGCCAAAGGAAAGATAAAAAGCTGCATGCAGTTTATCATGCCAGACGAAGTCTCGGACAAACACAAAGAAATTATGCAACAACAGAGAAAGAACTGCTAGCCGTGGTTTATGCATTCGAAAAATTCCGTCAATACCTGGTCGGTTCGCGAGTCATCATCCACACTGACCACGCTGCAATTAAATATTTGATGCAAAAGAAAGACGCAAAACCACGACTCCTGCGATGGATCCTTCTACTTCAAGAATTCGACATCGAGATCAAAGATAAAAGAGGAGTAGAAAACAGAGTTGCAGACCATCTTTCCCGGATAAGAATAGAAAACGACGTCCCTATCGATGACTTCTTACCAACTGAAAACGTTTACCAAACGGAATCGTTCATCGGGAATGTATGTCTCACTTCAGAGGATCTATCGATCGACAATAACGATCCAATGTCGATCGATTACGACAATACCAGGTCGATCGACGACGACAATAATATGTTGATCAACACTTCAAATATTCTGAGCGAAGATACTAATCCCAAAACCCTCACGTTCGATATAAAAGTTAACGTAGCGCACAACATGTTGTACCCTGACCATGATTCCCCCGTGGATGAAAGTCTGCATCGAGGAGTGCATGTAGTCGGACAAGGTTCAGACTGTCGATTTCCGTTTAAATAAGGAAAGTTAGGAAAATCCTAATTTCCCAGAGGTCCCGGATCTCTGCTAAACCACACGCCAAGCAATCATAATACGAGAATGAAAACGATGAAAATATAAGAAATCCTAAAAAGAGAGCAAAAAGAAGTCTTATTCAGAATTTGCGTATGAGCGTTTACAACAAGATAGGAGCCTCGACTACAAGAGCTGTCGGCGAGTTCCCTAGTTCTAATAACATAAGACTGCAGAAACTAGTTGAGTCGCAGCTCGAAATAACAAAAACGAAAAGTTGCCTAATTTCTCTAAGTGCTAAGTTTGCTCTCAATCGAATCCCTTTTGCCTCTCACCTAGGACTCCTCATATACTTACTCCTAGGTCGGTTTGCCCCTTTCCCCTTCTGCCCTTAAGCCGTCATAGCTCAAAAATGGAGATATTCCCATTTTCCCGATCTTCGTGATTATCTTCCGAAACTTTACATTTTTCCGCGGAAACTTGACATTTATCTTGCCTTACGAACCAAACATAAACCACCATAAGGCTTATGAGTTTTCAGTTAAGAAATCGTAAGTGGGCTTCGAGTTGCGTTTTAGGTCTCTTTGGGCCGTCTTTGACTCGAAACGTTTATTACGGTTTCTTTGATAAAAACAAACTTCCTGCGGTTTTTATCATAAAGTTTGACTAATGACTTCGAGTGATGGGAAACAAAGAATAGTTTAGCCATGGCCTACGGGAGATAGCATTAAAGAGTAGACGAGAATGTATGGATTCGTGTCGTATCGACGTTTTGGGAAAGTTCGGTCGCTACGTAGCGACCGAACCGTGTACGTGCTCGGTCGCTACGTAGCGACCGAGCTTGGCTTGAGCTGGGTCGCTATGTAGCGACCGAGCTTGGCTTGAGCTGGGTCGCTATGTAACGACCGAGCTTGGCTAGAGCTCAGTCGCTATGTAGCGACCGAGCTAGCAACCGAGCTTGGCTGGAGCTCGGTCGCTACGTAGCGACCGAGCTTGGC
>NC_027755.1:10886193-10888845 GCF_000695525.1 Brassica oleracea var. oleracea
TTTCGTACTCGGTCGCTATGTAGCGACCGAGCTTGGCTTGTGCGTGGTCCGGTGGCCATCCTTGAGCTTGTCCGTGGCCGATTTGGATATGTGTCTGTTGCCTTCGGACAATCGGTATTTAGTGGTTCGATTGAGATTAGAACAAGATTTTACCGCAAGACTCTTCGTAAAGATTTCTTTACGAAGATTACTTTTCGTAAAAATGTTCATGATGATTTTTACGGACTTTCAGACATTGATTCCGTCGTGACCGATTTTGACCCCAATAGTTAGCCCCCCAGCTCGTTAGAACCATGAGCTTCTAGCGTGAGGTTCTAGCGAGTGGCTNNATTAATGGTTGAAAAGGTCCGTGGTAAGTGGTCTTCTCGCTCTTCTAAAGGTGGAACGCGATAAGATTGGGGCTGCGGCTTATGATGGCTGCCAACATACCCTTGTTGAAGGGATCAAGCCTTTCGTAGTTCGTCTTGGAGTTAAGGTTCCTATGACTAGTTTTCCAGCGAGACCTTTACGGTCTAGTTTATATGTAGAGGTTATCAGGTGTGTTGCTGCCGATGGCATTTTATATGGGTTCAGAGGGAAGACTACGAGTTGTCATCTTGTAATCTGACTCTGTGTGAACTGCTATATCCGTGATCTGTTTCGAGAGTTTTACGCAGTGTGTAAACTTGCGGGATTTCTGAAGACGCTCGAATATTGGCCAAGAGACAAATTTTGGGATCTCGTATCAGGGTGTTTGATACTATGCCTAGAGATGTTAGAGGCCAGTGTGCTGGGTTTTGAGCAAGACCTAGGTTTAATCACGGCTTTAGGGGGTGCGATGACTACTTCGACTTACGTTTCCCGTATCGTTTTCGACCTGATTCCATCCCGCTATAAAGTCCGCGATAAGTTCTCGGCTTACGTGACTTGTATGATAGCGCTATTACCCTTGTGTCGGGTGTACTAGAGCTATCTCTACGAGATGGCTAAGTCTGTTTAAGACGTTAAGTGTTTGTTGTGATCAGCAATAAACTTATCGGTAGATATTACCGTTTTTGAGTCTTCGCGAAGAATACTTGTGTGAGAAGAAGTTAGTATGTATGACTGTTTGGTCTTCCAAGAAGGTGCATTTATCGAGGAAGGTAATTTTGTCAAAAAATGGTTCTTCAGGCGTCTGCGACGTCTCGCAATGCTGAAGAGTGATTTTTTCTTTCGTTTGCCGCGTTTCGTGCTTGAAATGTTTGCGGGCTTGAAGATGTTTCGCGATATTGCAAGGGTTTAGTCTTGGCCTTGCGTTTGAGAAACACTCTGGTCTGTCTACGGATGTTCGCAGCTAAAATTGTTGTTCCTGTTTGGATACTAATAATTTGATTTGCGATCGAGGAATTATTACTGAGGGGTCGCGTAAATTTGTACATGGGAAGAAACGTTTTCCTTCATAGTGCTTTGTGAAGTGTTGGCCTTTCGAGATCTATTTCGTGCATTTTTGAGGATGTTTTGTATAGCTCTAGAAGCTTTGTTACAAATTTTTCCTTACATGCCGCATATTATGGGTAAAACATAGAGGGCTTAAACTGAATTGTGGAATGTATCCAACTTGGTCAATTGTCGACAAGTTTTGGTTTTCCGTTAACCGTTTGGTTGTTAGGACTGAGTTTCGTTACGAAGAATTTATCATATGATTTCCGACCATGGGTTATACGATAATTATTCTCTTAATAGTCTCACGACGTTTTTAGACAAATCGTAGATTTTCGTTTAGCCGTTAAGTGATGGAGCGATTGTTTCTTAAATAGTTTGGCATGGCGTGAAGGATGTGTTCACTCAGATAGCCAAGGATGTTGTAGGTCGAGGATTGGATCATGGTACTTTGACATTTAAGGTCGTGTTAGTTTACGATCGTCCTTAAAGGGGATGGCAAATTATGGTTTGGACCTTTACTGGAAGGCGTAATTGACCGAGGACCAAAGAGCGCTTGTCGAGATTGATAGGCCAAGTTTGCCAGAGTTATCCGTCTTAAGATGGCTGATAGTCATAGAAAACGATTCTATGCTTTAGGTTTCAGTTATACGATGAATTTTTCGTATCATGTTACCTATAGTCTTATGAAAATTGATTCGTTTTTGTCTGAGGAAGACGTAGCCTAAGATGTTTGATACAGAACCAGGGCGGAGTCAGTTGCGGGACGATTGCCTGCTCGGATGTGACTGAGGGGAACGAAACGCAGAAGCCAGTGAGCCGCATGGCTAAAATACGAGATCTATTAAATCGTAATGCGAAGAGATCTCTCTTTAGATTGGTCATCCAAAGTCAGATTTTACAGCTTTGTGTTTGCTATACAAAATATACTTCTTCGTAAAACCAGTTATGTTTACTTTCAAAAGTTTCTTCGTAAGACTTGGTTTGATTGTACGAAGGATTTTTCGTGTAAGTAATAGGGACCGGTTTTACGAAGATTGTAAAAAAATTGGTCAACCAGAGGTAGATCTAGCCAACGATTGGGAAGAAAGTGTTTCCTTTAATGTGCTTGATGCTACATTTATTCTCGAGTTTTCTTCGTCACAAATGTTCTCGATGCTTTTCCGTGACTCACTTTGGTTTCAACAGAAACTGAAAGAAATGCTTTGATGCTTGAAGATTTCTCTTAGAAATTTTTATACGAAAATGGCTTTA
>NC_027755.1:10888942-10891892 GCF_000695525.1 Brassica oleracea var. oleracea
CAGGTTTTCTATACGCATGATTGCGACAAGAAATGTTGTGTAGTCTTTGAGATTATGTTCATGATCGTCTGGATATGTTGCTAGCGTTTAGACGAATTTTATATTGTCGTTTGCCTACTTGGGACGATTTGCTTTGACGAAAGCATTTTCTTGACGATTTGCAAAAGTTTTTGAAGTTTGAGAATATACAAGTATAGTATATGTACCTACTCACCCTTTTTTTTTTACGAAAGAAAACGGTTGAACCGATACTTTGAAGAGTTGTGTACGTTTCTTCTTCCGAGGTTTGGAATGATCGGTAATCCGGGACGATTTACAGACGACGCTGGGGCTGTGATTTGGTTGTTTCCAGGTTGACGACTTAGAATATGTCGGTTTTAAGAAAATCGCTAGAAACGAATCGGTTTTAAGACGACGTTCGTGTCTCTAGTTTTTTCTCTCTTTAGGAAGCGATCTGGATATGCGTGGCGATCATTTCTCGATTTTCAGAGAGTTTAGATCAGTTTGCAAAATCTGGTTGAACAGTCATGGAACAATATACCGGGACAGGAAAAACCTAAGACTTAGTTCGCTAGACTATCCACCAAGGTTTTAAGTTCCCTAAAGTTGTACGGCAGTCTCAAAGGCGTTTCAATTTCTTAGTAATTTCCTACGAAAGTTCCAAGCCAGATTTCAAGTCGGAAATACCTTAGTTCCCTCGAAGATTCGGGTTAGCCTCTTCTCCGTTTTGCTTGCTCATTTGCCCATTCTCTTTTCGTGTCTGTCTGCCCATTTCAAATAGCAAGAATATAGATTCTTCCTGGACTTCTCTGCTTTCCTGGGCGTGTTTAGGCTGCTGTCAATATTTGTGGTTTTCGTGATCCATGTTTCAATCTGAGTATCATTGGATTTACGAAAGTGAATGAGCATCTCGTCGAAAACTTTTTTAGAGTTTAGGAATAGCCAGGGATGATCAAGAGGTGCCAAGGATGATCCGGAGGTGCCAAGGATGATTAGGAAGATTTGCCAGGTGATGAGATTTTGGCGACAGATCGAGGCGCGAGAGGAAGGATGGTGAGATCGTGGAGAGAGGCGGATGGGCGAATTTTGATTCTCGGATTTCGCTCCATCTCTTTCCTTATCCGAGATTCTTTTTCTACGATTGTTGTTAGACTTTCGAAGGTTGTCAAATGTTCCCAACTTTAGTTTTACGAAAGTTATTCCGCACAATAATATCGAGTTTAATTTTACGAAAGTTATTCCGCACAATTTTTATCGATTTTGATTTTACGAAAGTTGTTTTGTAAAAGGTTGTCGAGCTTAATTTTTGCAAAGGTTATTTCGCAAGATGTTGTCGAGCATAATTTTACGAAATTTGTTCCGTAAAGATGTTTTTGTGTTTTTATGTACGAGAGCCATGACGATATTAATTATTGGGACCAAAATTAATCAGAATTTTTTTCTCGTTTCCGTGGGATTGATCTATGGAAGTTTT
Organism: Brassica oleracea var. oleracea; assembly: GCF_000695525.1. Taxonomy (NCBI): domain Eukaryota; kingdom Viridiplantae; phylum Streptophyta; class Magnoliopsida; order Brassicales; family Brassicaceae; genus Brassica; species Brassica oleracea. The sequence continues at coordinate 10,890,417 of NC_027755.1, forward strand.
GAATAGGTTTTTTCAAAGTAAGGATTAGGCAAAAAACATCGACAATTCGCGGAATGGAAGTGATACTTGAACTCTTACGAAACGTTAGGCTTCAGAAAACGTTTTAGTGATGGGGATACGATCTCCCGTTTTGCTTTATTTAGTCTTCGTCAGCCGTTTTAGGTTTCGGGTGATTCTATAGAAATTAACTTCATTTCTCTGAAAGATATTTGGAAGAAGTACAGCAGTGGGGGTTTCATAACCGAATTGATGAGCTTCCTTTTTATACGATAAATCTAGAGTTTTTCCGAAAGATATTCGGAAGAAGTACAGCGGCGAGTTATGTACAAGATTTGCTGTGCTTCCTTTATTCCACGACAGACCTAGGGTTTTTCCGCAAGATAGTCGGAAGAAGTACAGCGGCAAGTTATGTACTCGATTTGCTGTGCTCTCTTTTTCCGCGATTAACCTAGGGTTTTTCTGCGGTTTTGGGGAGAGGAAGTTTTACTTTTCCGAAAAGTTTTCAGAAAACGTGTTTTGGTAAAACCCTTACATGTTGACATTTCTTTAGTTCGGTAATGAGCCAAACTTACGGGGTTTGATAAGATTTATCGTTTCCATTTATGTTTAGAAAGACAAATCGCGAGCTCGTTTCATTGCACTTCCTGTGGCGAAGAGTCGCGGCAAGGTTATAGATTTTCTCAAGAATTGTGGCGTTTGCGTAAGCGTTGACCATAGGCGCAGTGGCTGCTGGAGTTGTCTTACCAGCGTTTTTGTGAACTGCGATTTTGTCTTTCGTATTTCCAGACATTGTTTTGATTAAGCGTTTTTGCGCCAAACTATGGGAACTGAAATTCACACTGTCGATTTCCGTTTAAATAAAGAAAGTTAGGAAAATCCTAATTTCCCAGAGGTCCCGGATCTCTGCTAAACCACACGCCAAGCAATCAAAATACGAGAATGAAAACGATGAAAATATAAGAAATAGTAAAAATAGAGCAAAAAGAAGTCTTATTCCGAATTTGCGTATGAGCGTTTACAACAAGGTAGGAGCCTCGGCTACAAGAGCTGTCGGCGAGTTCCCTAGATCTAATAACATAAGACTGCAGAACCTAGTTGAGTCGCAGCTCAAAATAACAAAAACGGAAAGTTGCCTAATTGCTCTAAGTGCTAAATTTGCTCTCAATCGAATCCCCTTCGCCTCTCACCTAGGACTCCTTATATACTTACTCCTAGGTCGGTTTGCGCCTTTTCCCTTCTGCCCTTAAGCCGTCATAGCTCAAAAATTGAGATATTCCCATTTTCCCGATCTTCGTGATTATCTTCCGAAACTTCACATTTACCCGCGGAAACTTGACATTTATCTTGACTTACGAACCAAGCATAAACCGTCATAAGGCTTATGGGTTTTCAATTAAGAAATCGTAAGTGGGCTTTGAGTTGCGTTTTAGGTCTCTTTGGGCCGTCTTTGACTCGAAACGTTTATTACGGTTTCTT
>NC_027755.1:10892033-10892116 GCF_000695525.1 Brassica oleracea var. oleracea
AAGCTATGGCCTACGGGAGATAGCATTAAAGAGTAGACGAGAATGCATGGATTCGTGTCGTATCGACGTTTTGGGAAAGTTCG
>NC_027755.1:10892273-10898287 GCF_000695525.1 Brassica oleracea var. oleracea
ACGTAACGACCGAGCCGTGTATTTGCTCAGTCTCTACGTAGCGACCGAGCTTGGCTTGATAGCGACCGAGCCGTGTGCGTGCTTGGTCGCTACGTTGCGACCGAGCTTGGCTGGAGCTCGTCCGCTACGTAGCGACCGAGCCATTTTCGTACATGGTCGCTACGTAGCGACCGAGCCGTGTGCGTGCTCGGTAGCGACCGAGCTTGGCTTGTGCGTGGTCCGATGGCCATACTTGAGCTTGTCCATGGCCGATTTGGATACGTGCCTGTTGCCTTCGAACAATTGGTATTTAGTGGTTCGATTGAGATTAGAACAAGATTTTACCGCAAAGCTCTTCGTAAAGATTTCTTTACGAAGAATATTTTTGTAAAAATGTTCATGCTGATTTTTACGGACTTTCAGACATTGATTCCGTCGTGACCGATTTTGACCCCAACATACGCTGATATAGTAAACTATTTAGCTTCCGACATAGAACCCGAAGAGTTGAGAGGGTACACAAGAAAGAAATTTTTAAGAGAAGTTAGGAAATATCACTGGGACGAACCATATCTCCACAAACACTGCTCTGACGGGATGTATAGACACTGTGTCGCTGATACTTAAATACACGATATTTTATTCCAATGCCATGGATCCGATTATACTGGGCATTTTGGAACCTTTAAAACGGTATCAAAAATTCTTCAAGCAGGATTCTGGTGGCCAACCATGTTCTGCGACGCTCATGCATTCATAGCACAATACGAAAGATGCCAACGAAGGGGAAAAATCAGTAAAAGACATGAAATGGAACATAAATCTATTCAAGAGGTAGAAGTCTTTGACTGTTGGGGAATAGATTTCATGACCTTTTCCTTCTTCGTACGGAAATAAATACATCCTAGTCGTTGTTGACTATGTGTCAAAGTGGGTCGAAGCGGTAGCTTCCCTAACAAACGACACATCTGTAGTCATTAAGCTTTTCAAAAACATTATATTCCCGAGATTCTGAATACCCCGAATAGTCATAAGTGACGGTGGTTCCCATTTCATCAACAAATTTTTTGAAGGACTACCCCGTTAGAACGGAGTACACCATAGAGTTGCTACACCCTATGATGAGGACCTCAAGTTAGTAGCTGGACCACCAACTCATGAGATCAACCATACAAGCTACATTGGAGCCAGCAGCAACATAGGTGTACTCAAAGAAGGATATTTTTTCAACCATGAGGAATTTAACCGTGAAACCAGTTGCTATAGATTCTAAACTCAACCAGAGCATGCAGCGAATTGGTTTCATACCAAAAGGAGTAATGGTTTAGCAGATATTCCAGTTACAAGTCAGACTATCTACACTGCATCCGAATTGGTTCTAATTAAGGAATGTAATTCTTTGCTTAAGGAATGTGCAACTCAAACTCACGTGTGGAAACCTGGAGATTATTCATTACATCTCAGAGCAGTGGGAGTGTTTCTACCATGCACCAGCAGCCACATGATCAAGATGAATCCCTTATTTGTCAACTTACCTTACATGGATGCATTCACACTTGGAGTTATTGAAGACCAACGGCTCTTTCCCCTTCTGTTCAGGCAAGACTTAGAGACTATCCAGACATCAAAGGAGATCCCAAGGATGCATTTCTTTTTGCCAAAAATCACAAGATACAAGGAGAGAAGACAACTTCCATACATGGGCAGATTCTGCACCAACTAAGTCAAACGGCTAGTTTTTTACTTATTATTTATTTCCAAGTTATTCTTTTAGGCATTTGTTTTCTTTTCTATTTAAACTGAGCTAAGTCTCATTTTGTAAATCACCCTTGCACGAAATTAATAAAGTATTATTCAGTTTACAAAGTTTGTCTTTGTTTTGTTCAGTTAGTCTTTAGGTGGATTCCTTTAGATTTCTTGTTCGTTTGCTTGTCAACTTAGTTTGTGGATTCATTCTAGGATACAAGTGTAGGTCTCTGTCTTTGTGTAGATTCACATAGGCGCAGGCTTCTGGTCTTATCAACGGGATACTTCCGGAACCCTTTGTGGCGACAATCGACCCATTCAAGCTTGACAACTCTTGTTGCCTTGTGATCTAGCCTTTGTTAGCTTAGGATTATATCACCCTACCACCCGAAGACGAGTGGGCAGGTAGAAGTCTCAAATCAACAGATCAAAGAAATCTTAGAAAATACCGTGGGCACATCCAAAAAAGATTGGTCTAGAAAATTGGACAATGTACTCTGGGCCTACTGGACTGCCTTCAAAATCCCTTTAGGAACCACCCTATTTCACCTGCTATATGGAAAATCATGTTACTTACCAGTTGAGCTAGAACACAAAGCAGCCTGGGCCATTAAATTATTAAATTTCGACATCAAACGAGCTGCCGAAAGAAGGCTCATACAGCTTAACGAACTGGACGAGATTAAACATTTAGCCTATGAGAGTTCAAAGATATACAAAGAGAAAACAAAAGCGTATCATGATAAAAAGATCATTTCCAGACACTTCGAACCAAATGATCAAGTACTACTGTATAACTCTCGGCTAACGCTGTTTCCCGGAAAACTCCGATCTCGTTGGTCTGGTCCTTTTAATGTTGTGAATGTCAATCCTTATGGAGCCATTACGCTTACAAATAATAAAGGAGACGAATTCACGGTAAATGGCCAATGAGTAAAGCATTATTGGGCTAAACCGCCAAATATCAAGCCCATAAACTTAGGCCCCGTTCCCGATAATTAGAAAATTCGAATATCGAGTCAAGCTAAGGACTTAAAAGAAGCGCTGAATGGGAGACAACCCATTATTTTTAATTTTAGAATTTTTAGAATTTTTAGGATATAAAATATAAAAAAAAAAACACACACACATAAAATTATCGGAAAACAAAGCCTCTGTCGATCGACAACGACAGCTCGTCATCGATCAACATCTAATGGACAGACACGGGCTCACTTAAGTCGACAATTAAGTCGACACTCGCATAAACCCAAAAACCCTACAAAAATATTCCCATCTCTTTTCTCTCTAGTTTTTCACCCAAATTCGACGATTCTTGCACTCGATCCACTCGAATTTCAACCATCTCTCCGTTTAGATCATTTAACTCACGCTTCATCACAGTATGAACAAGAGATTTTCTAAATTTTTGTTCTTCCTAGGGTTGAAATAGAAATCGGATTTGAACTGAGATTTTAGAGCTTATATTGATCGATTTGTGTTTAAGGAACAATATAATAGGGAATACTGATCGATTTAACGTATTTTCTGTACCATGCAAATCAAATTGCATAATTGGGTTTTTGCAGGTTTTCACGCATGAGATATCGATCGACAACTATCGGTCTTATCGATCGATTTTCTCAAAGGCCTGTCGATCGACATCGAGACATCTCTGTCGATCGACAACGACAACTTAACCATCGAACTTCACTAATCTATTCTTGTCTATGAACTTTGTTTACAGACTGACGAGAGGCGAACGAAGAGGAGGTTCGACACCAACAGCCCAGCTCCTGTCCGTGACAGAGGCCCTTGGCCGAGACAGCCCGAGGATGGACATATTCCACTCTTTGACCACTTCGAGGACACGCGAAAAGCGGAGAAGAGCTTAGCATGCCGCAACCATGCGATCGAGGACACCTGGGACGACTACGACAGCATATTCTACAACGCGTGGCTGAAGGTTTCCATAGAACCGACGCGGTTCGTCGATCCAGACGTGGTCCGAGCATTAGGCATTCAATCGGACCTCGAGGACTTGTTCGTTGAGTTGGGTATGGGAAACTTTGCTACTCACCCACAGGTTCTCTACCCGGAGCTGGTCTATCAGTTCATAGCCACCGTGAACTTCTACTATGCCAACGAGAGGGCAAAGAAGGCTAGCTAGGGCGTCCTGACTTTCTTCATCCGCGGCATTCGCTACAGAGTCCCTCTTTTGACTCTCTGCACTATCTACGGGTTCGAGACCGGGCGCCAGCACGCCATCGTACCCGAATTTCCAGGGATAGGGACATTTTGGAGCCACATAGCCACCGGCTTCTTCGACGCTGCCAAGACCGTTCAGTCGGACATTCGTCACCCGACTCTGCGCTACTTCATGAAGGCCCTTGCCAACACCTTTTTGTGCAAGATTGAACCTAGTAAGGTTCGGATCCAGGAGCTCACTCTGGTTTACTACGCAGTGAGGAGCCCGCGGACGACGCATGGCCCAACCTTGGAGCCATATTTGCTGAGCATCTGGCCAAACTCAATATGAAGCCTTTCCAGTCAACGGGAAAGAAGAGGGAGACGGTTGGGAGCCTACTTACTCTGATCTTCGTCCATTGCGGAGTCCCTCTAGACGACGCTGATATGGACGACTGGATCGTCTACATGGATGCAGCGCACCTCACGAGCGCACAGCACGACCGCGATTGGTGCTTTAGAGATGAGGACGGCATACACTTGGTGAGGCTCCCACTTCAGTCACTTACGGACTTCGTATGATTTTAGAGAATAGAGTAGGTATTGAGAGATTAAAGGTAGATTAGAGAAGATTAATGGGAGATTTGTAGAGAGATTAGGTAACGATCATGTTTAAGAGTATTTAAGAATCATCATGAACAAGAGAGAGAGTCTAGAGAGATAATCTCAAACTTCTTAATTATTAATCTGATCAGAGTTTACAATATATATGAGGAGGCAACACTAGGATGAGGGTTTCATAAAGAGGCACTATTACAAGAGATAAGGTTTGCTTTAATTCAAACCATCCAATGAGCTTTTTCCTTGTGCATAAAGCTCTTTTTGCTTTATCCAGCTCTTCTCCAGCCTGTCACACGCGCCTCCTCTTCCCTTGCACCGATCTGATGCCTTAGCAAAGGGAATAGGGCTTCTCTTCTTCATCCAAAGTTACCCGGGTAACTAGTATAACTAGTATACTAGGATAACTAGGGTAACTTTGGGTTAAACTACGCCATGTACAACCTCTTCATCATACTCAACTCCTCATGTCTTTCTCTTCCCATATATTGATCTCATCTCAACACTCCCCCTCAAGCGTAGCTTTGTGAAAGTCTAAGCTTGGATAGCCATGAGATCTTCCTCATTAAAAACCTCACCAAGGAAAACCCATTGGGACAATACCTTGATGAGGAAAAAGAGTAAAGACCTCATGACTTAGGGGATCAACTCTTTCTCTTCCCAGGATCTATGAGTCCCAATTTGATGTGAATGGACTCCATACTCTTTTGTCTTGCTGCCTTGGTGAACACATCTGCCAACTGATCTTCACTTCTTGTATAACATTGCAAGATCACTCCTAAGACTATCATCAGCCTCACCTTGTGGCAGTCTACATCAATGTGCTTTGTCCTCTCATGAAACACTGAGTTTGTAGCAATGTGAATAGCTGCCTGATTGTCACAATGCATAGTCATTGGTGTTGCTTTCTCAATCTCCAAGTGCCTAAGAATCCCTTTGATCCATACCAACTCGTTGGTAAGCTTTGGCATAGCTCTATACTCAGCTTCAGCACTAGAGCATGATACAACCTTCTGCTTCTTACTCTTCCAAGTAACCATGTTTCCACCAATGAAAGTGCAATAGCCTGTTGTAGACCTTCTATCTGCTCTATCTCCAGCCCAATCAGCATCACAATAACCCACAACTTCAGTGCTCTTATTGACTCCCATCCATATACCAAGCCCTTGAGTTCCATTCAGGTACATGAGAACTCTCTCCACCATGCGCCAGTGATGCTCTCGTGGAGCTTGCATATGCTGGCTTACTTGGTTAACAGCAAAGTATATGTCTGGCCTGGTGATAGTCAAGTATATCAGCTTCCCCACAAGCTTCCTATACAGCTTTGGATCATAGAACAGCTTGATGTCTTCAATCTCCCCCTCACATGGAACCTTGTACCCATCTTCCATGGGCATCTTGGCTATTCTTCCTCCATACACACCAGCATCCTTCAAGAGATCCAATGCATACTTCCTTTGAGAGATGAATAACCCTTCCTTGGATCTGCACAGCTCAATCCCAAG
>NC_027755.1:10898592-10899315 GCF_000695525.1 Brassica oleracea var. oleracea
AGAAAGCATTTTTCACATCCATTTGCCAAAGATCTCACCCAAGGTTGGTTACAACTGATAGTACAATCCTAATGGTATGGAGCTTTGCAACAGGTGAAAAAGTATCAATGTAATCCTCTCCATAGGTTTGTGTGAAACATCTTGCTACCAGCTTTGTCTTACGCCTATCAATCTTCCCATTAGGTAAATACTTGATGGTGAAGATCCACTTGCATGACACAGCTCTCTTCCCCTTAGGTAACTCACTCTCATACCATGTATCATTTCTAATCATGGCATCAGCCTCATCATTGACTGAATCCCTTCACTCTTGAATCAGCATTGCTTCTTCATAGCTTCTTGGCACATAGCTTTCATCTAAGCTTACCATAAAGGAGTAGTGCTCTTCCGGAAACTCAGCAAATGAGCACACAGCTTAGGAAGAATGCTCCACAGCCTGGGCATTGTAGTACACTCTCGTGTTTACCCAGTTTCTCGTGTTTGCCCACTCGGAAGCATCCCTCCTTATTCGTGTGCTTCTTCTCAAAGGAACTTCTACTTGTTCCTCAACAACTTCTTCTTGTATCTGGATTTCTTCTCCAGCTTCCTGACCTTCATTCTGAACTTCTCTTACTGATTCATCTCCACTTTGGACAGGAGAATCTGAGCCTTGATCTTCTAGACCTCCAGCTTCTTCTGAGCCTTGATCTTTTAACCCTTCAGCTTCAGATTCACTTCCCCCCT
>NC_027755.1:10899347-10900109 GCF_000695525.1 Brassica oleracea var. oleracea
AGGACACGCCAATACCGAGTTCTTCTAGTATGTTTCTCAAACTAACAGCTTTATCTGATGGTTGAGAAAGCTCTTCAAGCTCCTCCCAACTCTTCTCTTCATAATACCCTTTATCTTCGATGAACTTCACATCCCTAGACACCAAGACTCTTCTAGCAGTGGGATCAAAGCACTTGTATCCCTTTTGAGATGCGGAATATCCAATAAGCATAGCATTGGTGCTCTTTGCTTCAAGTTTGTTTCTCATCTTTCCTGGCACCAGTACATAGCACACACACCCAAATGTCCTCAAGTGATCCAGAACTGGTCGACTCTTGTTGAGTACCTCAAATGGAGACTGATCCTCTAGGATTCTGGTTGGTATCATGTTGATCTCTAGGATTCTGGTTGGTATCCTGTTGATCAGATAGCAAGCATTCATCACAGCATCACTCCAAAATCTCTTTGGGACACTCTTGTGGAACATCATTGAACGGGCCACTTCCATGAGGTGTATGTTCTTCCCTTCAGCAACTCCATTCTGTTGTGGAGTGTAAGGACAACTAGTCTGATGTAGAATCCCATGTTGAGCTACTTTGAATGTGTGGCCTATGTATTCCCCACCATTATCTGACCTGAAAATCTTAATCTTGGCATGATAATGGTTAGTAACATAGCTTTGAAAAAATTTAAATGCATCAAGAACCCTATCTTTTGTTTTAACGAGTGTTAACCTGGTGTATTTGGATTTTTCATCAATGAATGTGACATAATACTTATAAT
>NC_027755.1:10900361-10901846 GCF_000695525.1 Brassica oleracea var. oleracea
TCAACTTACTGCTCTTAATATCCTGAAACTTAACATCATCAGGACTAAAGATAACATTGCATTGAAGATCAGTGGTGAATCTTTTGACAGATAAAAGATTAGAAGTAAACTCAGGCATCAAAAATGCTTTAGAGTCCTTATTAAACAGTTTCAGTTTACCAATTCCTCTAATAGGAATTTTATCTCCATTAGCAATCATAACATGTTCATGAGCCGGTTCTATGTCTTTAATCAGGTTATTATCACTAATCATATGATGAGATGCACTAGAATCAATGATCAAAGGTTTATGCATGTTTCTAGTAATCTCAGTCCTTGATGGTTCATTTTGTTTTATCATGTTTCCTAGTAATCCTAACATCTTACTAATTATACTCGACTCACTAGTAGCAGTGTAAGCACTTTAAAACATGTCTAGTAACCTATCAGTATTACTAGGATTACTAGCAGCAGTGTAAAAGTTTTTAAAAATGTCTAGTAACTTATCAGTAGTACTAGGCAATGTATGAGCAGCATATGAGTATCCTAGGGTGTTTCCGAGAGTGTTACCAGACTCCTTAAGAGCTTTGAAGAAGGCTTCAAGGTCAGCTCTCTTGAATACCTCCTGATCCATACCCTTTCCAATTAGTTGATGAGATGCCAAGACTCTACCTTCACTTTCACCCACCTTAGCGCCTGAGCTAGCTCCGGATGAAGCAGCACCATTTGCTTCAGCAGAAAGGTGAGCCTTTGCTTCCCTATCCCTGTTGAACCCGCGTGGCCTGAGGTGAGGATGTAGGATCCAACACTCACTCTTCTTGTTACCGGTTCTCTTGCAATGCTCACAGCTTCCCTCATACTTTTCATACTTCTTTTCTGAGCCTCTGTATGCATCCTTGTTTGCTTGCATTCCTTCAGCTTGATGAGCCATAGTGAGCTCACCCTTGCCTCCAAACATGCCAAGAGATCCCTCCTCATTCTGAAGTTGCGCGCATACTTCCTCCATGGATGGTAGGTTAGGCGATCTCAAGATGTGTTTGATGACATCCTTGTAGCTAGGATCCAATGTCATCAACAACCCAAACACTTGATCTTGTTCTCTTCATTCCATAAGAGCTGGTTGATCAGTGGTGTTAGGTCTTAGACTTTCAAGTTCAGACCAAAATGATCAAAACTTTCCCATGTGTTTGGTGAGCTCTCCTCCATCTTGCTTCATGGAGTTAATGGCTCTCTTCAACTCAAACACACGACTGATGTTGGAGACGTTTCCAAACGTCTTTAAGAGGGTCTCCCACAAGTGTTTGGGAGTCTCACAGTAGCTGTAAGCTTCAAGAAGAGGGACATCAAGAGATCCTTACAGCACGGAGAGCACCATCAAGTCTTCTTGCACCCACTTCTTTGCTTCAGCTTTGGTGAGAGTCTTTTCCTCTTCACCTTCTTCAGTTTCTTTGGCCCCTGACTTCGGACCATCATCAGTGATGTGGCTCCACAGCCCTAGCCTTCCAA
>NC_027755.1:10901928-10911115 GCF_000695525.1 Brassica oleracea var. oleracea
CATCTTCTCTTGCTTGAACCAGAAATGACCAGAAAGCTTCAAACTTGCAACTCAGCTGAAGAACACACTGTACAAGACTTCAAGAACACACGAACTCAAAGCACAGCACCACAGGACTCAACTTTATCACACAGCTTCACGGAACACTCAAGAACACAAGAGCAAGAACACAAGAACACAAGAGCTAGAGAAAGAAAGAAATGGAACGAGGTTTCTCAATACCAAAGCCAACCTGGCTCTGATACCATATGATTTTAGAGAATAGAGTAGGTATTGAGAGATTAAAGGTAGATTAGAGAAGATTAATGGGAGATTTGTAGAGAGAATAGGTAGTAATCATGTTTAAGAGTATTTAAGAATCATCATGAACAAGAGAGAGAGTCTAGAGAGATAATCTCAAACTTCTTAATTATTAATCTGATCCGAGTTTACAATATATATGAGGAGGCAACACTAGGATGAGGGTTTCATAAAGAGGCACTATTACAAGAGATAAGGTTTGCTTTAATTCAAACCATCCAATGAGCTTTTTCCTTGTGCATAAAGCTCATTTTGCTTTATCCAGCTCTTCTCCAGCTTGTCACACGCGCCTCCTCTTCCCTTGCACCGGTCTGATGCCTTAGCAAAGGGAATAGGGCTTCTCTTCTTCATCCAAAGTTACCCGGGTAACTAGTATAACTACTATACTAGGATAACTAGGGTAACTTTGGTTTAACCTTTGGAAGTTACTCGGGTAACTAGTATTACTATGTCATGTACAGCCTCTTAATCATACTCAACTCCTCATGTCTTTCTCTTCCCATATATTGAACTCATCTCAACACTTCGCCCATGGACTTAGCAGCATTCAGTTCCGACCTGACCCTCGCCGAGTCCGAGCGCCAGCAGCCCAGCCGCGCTGCTACACGGTCCAGCGCCCTGGAGGACCCCAGCCGCATCAGCCCGAGGATGCACTACCACCTTTCCCTCCTATGCCAGACATGTCTACACGTCCTGAGGGAGACTTCCAGCGCGTCGTAGTTGATGCTCTCATTGCCATCTGGGCTAGAGTATCGAGATGTCGCTGTTCAAGCAGGTGGAGTGTGCGACCCAGCTCACCGTCAGCAGCAGGACCGTCCCGCTAGCGCAGAGGCACCTCCAGCGACGAGACCAATGATGAGGACTAGTCCTCATATCTCTATCCCTATCTACTTATGATTTCCTTTTATTTTCGAACTCTTAGGATTTAGTTTCGAACTTATTATTCTATGTTATGACGTGAGTTTATTCACTTTGCTAATCTTGCATGTGTTTGGATTGTCTAACAGAGCTAACATAGCTGAGTGATTCTAATTCTATGATGAGTTAGACACATGGATACGTTGCAGCTAGCACAGACGTTTTCTGTCACTGCACTGTCGATCGATATCGAGACGGTTACGTCGATCGACATAGATGCAATGATATCGATCGATTATGCGGTGTACATATCGATCGATCCTCGAGACAGAGGGTAACACATTCTTTTCTCTTGTCTAACATCTAACCAATATTTATTATTTTATGCCCAACCAATCTTAGACTGATTATCACTGGGGACAGTGAAATTTAAGTATGGGGGGAGGTTTACTGATATTTACTTATTTATTAGTCTTATTAAAATGTTTTCAAAATTAAGTTATTATTGAGTCAAGAAGAGGATTATGAACTTATAGATTTCACAAGATATCTAACCACACTTTAGCACCATTCTAGACTTACTGATTGCAGATAGTACTAAAGATACTAAAGTGGATCAACCTATCACCTATCCACTCTTGCTGAGATTGTTTTGAAGGAACCAAAGCTGACCTCCAACACTAAACTTGACACAACTGCTTGTCTTGGGGCTTGGTATACATGGGATCAGATTCTTCAAACAAGTCTGGAAGGTAAAGCCTTGTGTATATAGATTTATCACTCTTTCTCTCTCTATTTTTGAAATATAGATTATATATAGAATAAAAAAAAATATTTATAATATATATATATAGAGATTTATTAGGAAGGAATTTGAACAGGACTTGGTGGCTACAACCATTAAGGCTTGCTTCACAAATAATCCTAGGATATAGGTCAAAAAGAAGTGAACAGGACTTGGTGGCAACCACCATTAAGTCTTGATTCATGGAGCCTGTCCAATATTGGTCAATGATCTTGCATATAAGCAGATTTTGACCAAGAGAGAAAATTAGTAGAGAGAGAGGATATGAACTAATGTTTACCTGCAAGTTCAGATACTTGTTTGTGAATCCTTGCATCCTGTGATCGATACTCCCAAGGTAAAGCCTTCACTTTTATTTATGCTAAGAAATGAGGTTGATAGAGGGGAATGAAAGACAAGATTTGCTAAGTTGTTGGCTAGATGAACTTGGTTGTTAAGCTAGGATAAGGTATAATGTGCTTTTGTGATGATGATTTCTTAGATGTGGATTGCAGTATTGTAGAGGTGATGATTCTGAGTTTTAAATCATGTGAGTCCCTGCTGTTTTTAAACCTCTTTTAGAGAGACTGCCTGTTTGTTTTGCTTGAGGACAAGCAAAAAGGTAAGTCTGGGGAAGTTGATAGACCATGGATTTTACCTATTATTGGCCATGTTTTATAAGTGTTTTAAGATACATTTACTACTATATAGAGTCTATTTAGAGTATTTACAGGTCCAGGTACTATTTGCAAGGAAATGATGTATTTGGAGCTATTTGGAGATCCTTTGAGCATTGCTGGAAGAAAGAGATGGTCGACGGTCGCAACTCAGTATCGACCGACAGTTACCACCAAATATCGATCGATGTTGGGTCCCTCGTATCGATCGATTATGAAGCCATCCGAGAATTAATGACAAATTAGAAGATTTCAAGTTTCACAAAAGTCTTAATAATTACAACATTAATCCCTGGCCGCCTGTTAGGCTATTTATTAGGGTTTTGTATCATATTAGAGGCAGACTTGCCTAGAGACCTTTTTAGACCTTGTTTGGGGGAGGCAAGAAGCCACCATTGAAAGAGGAGAGCTTAGGATTGGAGAGATAGATCATCTACTGCAAAACAGAGAAGATCTGGAACTCTCTTGCTTTCATTATTTCTGTTACTTTTACTATTTATTTTATCTAAGTATTATTCAGACCATCATAACTATGTGTTTCATGAATATGTCTGAGTAGTCATTACTGTTAGATTTAGGTTTCTCGAATGGGTTGATAAATGTAATACTGACACAACAATTGTTAGGATGTTTAGAAATATAGTTCATTCATCTAGTTGTGCTCAAAGCTAAGCTTATGATTGATCACCCTTTAAACTTAGATCTTAGGATTAATTGGGATCAAGCCATTGCTTGACTCAGTACCTGAAAATAACTATAATGATCTAACTGACTAGATACAGACGAGTTGGTCTAGTGAGTTAGAGAATACAAATCAAACCTGTCCGTAAATCGATCGACGCAGCGATAGCCCAATCGATCGATATTTTGAAAAGTGTATTGATCGATATTCACAAAGAAATATCGATCGACACTTTCTCGTGATTAAAATACGAGAGTTGAGATCCGAGATCCAGTTTAGATAATGAAAAAGATTATACCTTAGTTTGAATTCAAGAACAATTAATATTAATAAGCTCCTAATTTCCCAAATTAAGTTTTACTTATCATACATGAGAATATACATGTATCTAGCTACTTCAACCAACTGTTAACAACCTCAAAACAATCAATCGAGCAATAAACTTGCTCACCAATCTATTTACTGTTTTTAAAACCTATAAACCATTCAATCTAGATTATCTAATCCAGATATCAGTTCTTATCAATTCTTATCAATTCCATGAATCTAAAGATAACATTGTATCCGAGTATAATTTCTGATAATAAAAAGAACTAATTTCATGGCTCACTACCTCATTTATGAGTAGATTTGAGGATAGAATAATATGCTTTCAAATTTATAGTCAAAATTACATTTCGGAATTTACGATATCATCGATATCAATAATTTTGACACATCTTATAGATAAACCACATAAAACCACCTTTAAATCACCAGCTAAAAATATATATTTGAAATCTGATAAAACACTAGTGCGGCTAGGGCTTTTGGGCGATGGAGAAGGCCACTTTAAGATCTGATCATCGCTGACAGTGTTTTCTTCACACGGTTCTCACGGTGGCGTCCTCAACATCACAAGGGAGACTCTCCGACACTCCTTGTGGCTCTCACTGTCTCTTTCCGTTTCTCCCAGTTTCACCGGTGGCGTCTTTCTCAAGAAACTCCACTTCTCTCGTTCATCGTTCACGCTCTTAGACCTGATCAGTTGTGTACGATCTTTGTCGACACGATTTGGTTTCTATAGGCTAGGGCTTGCGGAGATAGCAAGGGTGATTGTCAGATCTGATTGATTATTTTCATTGAAATATCATCTCTCTAATTTCTACGTTCATTGACGTACAATATCCACAAGTTTTGGGTCTTTGTATTGCTCGTGATCTTCTCTTGGTTAGACTCATTGGTGGGCTGATTCTATCACTTCCAACGGGATCGTCTTGGTGTGGTTTACACTCATTGATATATCTCGTTCCATATCATTGTATGGGACCGTCGTTTTGCATGAAGTCGGCTCATCAGGCTGATGCTAAAGGTAAAGGGATCATGTACGAAGATGATGATGATGTGCCAATTAAATTGGTGGATCGCGATGACTCCTATCTCATTAAGGAGTTTGGGCTGTCTCTCATCGGAAAGATCCTTAACCCACAAAAACAGAGTGTGGAGAAGCTCCTTCAAACAATGCCATCTCAATAGGGTTTGGCCGACAAAATCATGGCAAATGATCTAGGGAACGGGAAACTTTTGCTTAACTTTACGACAGAGGAGGATCTAAACTTTGTTCTAAGGCAGGGACCATTTCACTATAACTTTTGTATGTATGTACTTGTTCGCTGGGAACCTATCGTTCACGACGACTACCCATGGATCATTCTATTCTGGGCTCACCTGATTGGGTTTTCTCTACATCTGTGGACAGACACAAACCTGAGGAATATAGGGGGACGCATTGGTCATATTGATACTCTAGAGCTAACTGAGGGCCGTATGCTCATCGAGGTAGACTCTCGTCGGCCGTTGAAGTTCTCAAGAAATGTCGAATACGAAGGTGATGAGGTTACGATTGAGATCAAGTATGATAAGTTGTTCAAACACTGTACCATCTGTGGAATGATGTCCCATGAAAAGGGATATTGCCCCTCTCTTGACATTAGAGCAAGGATTCAACTCCACCAGAGCGTTCTGGGGTTTTCTCGCGTGTCCAGCTCCCTCAAGAACAGATGACACAGGAGCAATCCTCTCGTCAGTCTTCGCTGATGGGAAGGGAATCACAACATCGTTACGCTTCTTCTCAACTTACACGACATCATTTACGTACCAACTTAAGTGGGAGCACTTACGATAACAGGGGTTCCCAGTCTCGCTCTTGTGAGGACAAAGGCCAACGAGGCCATTACAGCGATCGGATCATAAAACGCCGTCATGAATACAATCGGAGCAATAGAGATGGTGGAACACGGCATAGTACTGGTCCTTATGACCGGAGAAAGGAACAAACATGGATAGTTAAGTCAAGGAGAACTGATGTGTCTGAGGTTGATCAGACTGGTTACGATCACGGTGAAGCATCTCGTGAGATTGTTTCGTATGAACATGTCTCAGCTCCGAGCCATGTTAATAACAGTGCTGGCGGTTCTAGCAGGAAGTTGGCGAGTACAATTATCACTCCAGTGCGTGAGCCTCCTATGGTGGAGAATGTAACTCTTCGTACCAGAGGAGAAGCTAGATCTCTTACGTTCTCTCCCTCGAGAGAAAAGGAACCTTCAAAAGCTAAGGATCAAATCATCGAAGCCTTACTTGACATGGAATTGGTGGATCAACAAGATGGAGATATGCTGGATGCTGAAGGTATTGAGGATGATCTACTTGGCTTGGACCTTATGGAGATGGAAGACAATGGCTGTAGGGATGAACCTCCCGAGGAAAAGGGAAGAACTGCAGGAATCAAGTCGATAAGACACATGAAACTTGGAGTCAAACAGAGTGCTCCATTGGGCATTCCTAGTCGGAAATTTGAGATCCTTCTTAGGGGATCCCCAAGTAAGAGATCGTCGTCAACTGGTGCACATGCGCCTGGAGCTGAAAGTTCGAGGAGACATCGTCATGGAACAAGGAAGATCAAAGAAAGTTCGTCAAAGCATAATGGTTTGATGAGTTCCAAAATCTCATCACACAAGTATCAATGAGGACGCTCAGTTGGAACTGTCGAGGGATAGGGAATGACCTCACAGTTCGATGCCTTACGGAGATGTGTCAGAAGCATCACCCAGGACTTGTATTCCTTTCTGAAACGAAGAACAAGAGGCTGCTTTTGCAAAACATTCAGGCCGACTTAGGATTTGATCACTTGTTTACCGTTAAGCCACTTGGTCTTAGCGGAGGTTTAGCTCTTTTATTTTTGGACGAATTTCAAGTTAATGTTTTATTTTCGAATAACAGAATGATTGACATTGAGGCAGTCATTTATAGAATAAAAGTCTTTATGACATTTGTTTATGGAGACCCTGTTTTAGAACGTAGGGATCAGGTTTGGGAACGTCTTACGCATTTCTCAACAACACGAAATGGACCTTGGTTCATGATAGGTGATTTTAATGAAATAACTGATCATAGCGAAAAAGAGGGAGGCAGAAGGCGCTCAGATAGCTCTTTCTTGCCTTTCAAGTAAATGCTGAGCGATTGTGGCATGCTGGAATTTCCATTTACTGGGAATATGCTCTCTTGGGTGGGAAAAAGATCAGGAGGAACAACTGTTAGATGTCGATTGGATAGAGCTGTGGGTAATGAGGATTGGCATGAAAAGTACCCTCATACAGCTGTTAAGCATCTCAGGCTTTGGGGATCGGATCATCGTCCGATCCTAGTGGATGTTCTCACAAAACCAGTGAGGAAAAAAAAAGAAATGCAAATTTGATAAACGCTGGTTGGATAACAAAGAACCAAGGCAAGTCATTCTGGAAGGATGGAAGTCAGAGGATCTACCCCCTGAAGCGAATAAAAGGGAACATATTGCAAGCTGTCGAAAAGCTTTGAGCCAATGGAGGAGACAAAATAATGTGAACTCAGAAAAGTTAGTAGAGAGCTTAAGGAAAAGGTGGAGGGTTTATATTCGAATGATGATACCAAGTCCGAGTAAATAGCAGATGCTCTAAAGGAATTATCTACTGCTCTTAAGGCAGAAGAGATGTGTTGGAGACAGAAGAGTAGGGTTCTCTAGTTAAGAGAAGGCGATAGAAACTCAAAATATTTCCATGCGCTGGTAAAGCAAAGAAGAGCCAGGAATAGGATCACACATCTCCTCGATGACAATGGACATGTGGTGGAGGATGAGGAAGGACTAGTAGCCATTGCTACTAGCTACTATAGGCAAATATTTGAGTCTTCAAACCCAGAGGATATAGCTGACACGCTATCATAGGTATCAACGACGATTACTGGTTCAATAAATGAGGATCTTATAGCACCAGTAACCGAATGGGAGGTTAAATTAGCGCTTTTCGTGATGCACCCAGAAAAAGCTCCAGGCCCAGATGGAATGACAGCCCTCTTCTACCCGAAGTTTTGGGATATTGTCAAAGAAGACCTAACTCGTATGGTTAACCAGTTTCTTTTTGAGGGAACAATGGCGCATGGGCTAAATGATACAAATATCTGCCTAATCCCCAAGACGACCAAGCCAAATGAGATGTCCAAGTTTAAGCCTATTAGTTTATGTAACGTCAGCTATAAAATAATATCTAAGGTCTTATGCCAAAGATTAAAGAAGGTTCTTCCGCAACGGATTTCTGAAACCCATTCAGCCTTTGTTGTTGGAAGACAGATCACAGATAATATCATGATAGCACAAGAGATGTTTCACGCGCTGAGAACCAAGCCAGGTGGAAGAGTTAAGAGAATGACCATAAAAACGGATATGAGCAAAGCATATGATAGGATGGAGTGGTCATTCATTGAGGCTGTCATGCGGAAGATGGGTTTCTCAAAAATTTGGTTTGATTGGATTATGAAATGCATCACCTCGGTCAAGTATAAAGTTCTCATGAATGGAGAACCAAGGGGAAATATAGTCCCAGGAAGAGTTTTACGTCAAGGAAATCCTCTGTCTCCTTTCATATTTATTTTATGCACGGAAGCGCTCGTTAGCCTTCTTAATCATGCAGAGAACCAAGGGAAGATAACGGGGATGCGAGTCGCACGCGCTAGCCCCTCGGTATCACACCTTCTCTTTCCTGATGATAGCCTTTTCTTTTGTAAGACAGAGCCCCGTGAATGTGAAGAAGTAATGAAAGTAGTCAGGAAATATGGGAAAACATCAGGTCAATGCATTAACTTTGATAAATCGTCATTACTCTTTGGTAAGAGGATTCCAGCGACTGATCGTCAACTGATTAAAGATACACTTGGTATACGAAACGAAGGGGGAATGGGAACGTACTTAGGAATCCCAGAGGATATTAGTGGCTCCAAGTGTAAGCTATTCGCTTTCTTAAAAGATAAGCTACTACACAGAGTCAATGGTTGGACTGGTAGATTGCTATTCAAAGGAGGAAAGGAATTGCTAATTAAGTCCATTTTGCTGGCCCTTCCGACTTATGTCATTTCCAGCTTCTTGCTTCCTCTAGAGATATGTGAGAACCTTGCAAGTGTCATCGCACAATTCTGGTGGAGCTCAAATCCACCAAAACGAGGAATCCACTGGGCTAAGTGGGAAAAGATGTGCGCACCAAGAGAAGAGGGAGGAATTGGTTTACATATGATTTTCCGAGGACATTCCGAGGAACAATTGAGATTCTCGATCGATCGATGGGATTCTCTCATCGATCGATCACAATCTTACGGCCCGGTCCATCTTTGTAATCGATCGATGCGTTTTTGTTCTATAACGCATCGATCGATGCGTTTTTAAAAGAACATACAAGATTTTCCGAGGACATTCCGAGGAACAATTGAGATTCTCGATCGATCGATGGGATACTCTCATCGATCGATCACAATCTTACGGCCAGGTCCATCTTTGTAATCGATCGATTTGTTTTTGTTCAAAAACGCATCGATCGATGCGTTTAT
>NC_027755.1:10913210-10921575 GCF_000695525.1 Brassica oleracea var. oleracea
GCATCGATCGATGCGTTTTTTAAAAAACGTTCGGGCTATACCGAGGGACAGGTTCCTCTGTTTATTCTGAGGAACTTTTCCCTCGGTATATTCCGAGGGACATATCCCTCGGAAAATTCCGAGGGAGCCGTCCCTCGAAAAATTCCGAGGAACTGGTCCCTCGGTATATACCGAGGGAAAAGTTCCTCGGAATAAACCGAGGAAAATGTCCGTCGGTATACTCCTATCGATCGATGTATATATGTCCAAAAACGCATCGATCGATGAACTTCCGAGGAATTATACCGACGAAGTTCTCCCTCGGTATATTCCGAGGACATTTCCGACAAACTAGTGATCCTCGGAATTTCCTCGGAAATTTATTTCCTCGGAATTCCGACCGAAAATTCCGAGGGATTTCCGAGGAAAAAATAAATTCCGAGGAATTATTTCCGACGACGTGTTTCGTCGGTATGTCGTCGGAATAACGATATTCCGACGAAATTCCGACGATTTTTTCCCTCAGAATCCTTGATGTTTTCTTGTAGTGCTATAAATATACTAAATAGACTCTAGAATAGAGTAATTAGTTATTAAAACACTTATAAACCATTATAAACCATGGGTAAAAGTGGGTAAAATCCATGATATATCAGTCGCCAGGAGTCATATTGATCTTATTAATAATATTTTGTAAGGTCCCTTGTTGGGTGCCAACTATTGAATATGAGTTTGATCGCACAAAGTGGAAGAGGAAAAAACCCGTCGGTGGGTTATGTCAAAGGTGTTTTATTGAACAGAAGAGAATAAAGTTTATAGAGTGTGAGAACAAGAGTAAAATTAGCCAGAACTCATCTGAGAAAGACGAAAAAGTACAAGTCATGAGAAAAGCAAAGAGTAAAACCTTAATTTCAAGTCGTCGTGTGTGTTCAAGTCTGGATCTGCCATTTGGTCGCTCTTGTCCTCCTTTTATAGATTAACATCTTCTTCTGTTCACCACAAGTCGGGTTAACCTAATGGATCAAGCTATGCTTTACTGGCTGAACAACTGAGCTAATCGCTCTGGTTGTTAAGCCGAGCTCCCGAATCCAGCTCATGGTACCAAGTAAAGTTGAGCATTCAAACTGTGTAAATGTGTCAACTTGATTGCGCCAAACAACACTTAAACTGAGTCGATTATACGGACCAGATTCTTTATTTGATGGGATTTATTGAAGGATGTAATCCATCTCTTACGGTTTCCATGTTGAGCCGAGAGGGACTGAAGATTATTATGAATGTCTGAATCGATTACGTACGTCAAAGCCAGAATGGAATGTGCTGGCTTTTGCTGTTACATAATAAAATCTAACAACCAGCAGCATATATATATATATATATATATATATATATATTTTTTTTTTTTTTTTGAAAAAATCCGCAGCATATATTATTACGATGATAAAAGACTCAATAACCAGAATGGAGGAATGGTACTTATCTCGGAATTCCAGAAGATATTAGTGGCTAAAAATGCAAACTTTTTACTTTTTTAAAGGATAAGCTAAGGCATAGAGTGAATGGATGGAAGGGGAGATGGCTTTCGAAGGGAGGAAAGAAAGTACTGATCAAATCTATTTTGTTAGCTCTTTCGACTTATGTTATGTCCACATTTTTGCTTCCTTTGGAGATATGTGAAAACCTAGCAAGTGCCATTGCACAATTTTGGTGGAGTTCGAACCCACCGAAGAGAGGAATTCATTGGGAAAAATGGGAAAATGTATGTTTACCACGAGAGGAGGGTGGGATTGGTTTCCGTATGATCCATGAGTTCAACCTAGCTTTATTAGCAAAACAACTATGGAGGTTAGTCCAATATCCGGATTCGCTGGTGGCTAGAGTATTGAAGGGAAGATACTACAGGATTGGCTCGCCTTTGCGTTCTCTTTCTGTAAGTAGTCCTTCGTATGTGTGGACCAGTATCTCAGCAGCTAGAGAACTGTTGCTTTTGGGTATCAGACAGAAGATAAACTCAGGATATGAGGTTAAGGTCTGGGAGGATCCCTGGATCCCTACGACACCAGCCAGACATGCTCGTCCCTTAGCACCAGTTCTTAACCCAAACATGAGAGTCAGCGATCTTATAAATCAGGATACAAAGGAATGTGATGTTGGCTTACTGCCAAATTATGTGCACCCTGAAGACATACCTCTCATAAGGAGTATGGCCATAAGCTCGGCTCATCGCCGCTACACATTCTGTTGGAGCTACACGAAGAGTGGTATCTACACTGTTAAATATGGATATTGGGTAGCTAGCAATTTGATGCAACCTGAGGAAGAGAAAGAGATACTAGAACCCAGTATAACAAAGCTCCATGCCTTTGCTTGGAAGATAAAAGCTCCACAAAAAATCCGACATCTCATATGGCAATTGATAACAGGACATGTGGCAGTGACGAAAAACTTGACAAGGCGAAACATGAGATGCGACAATTACTGCCCAAGATGTGGAGAACCAGAAGAATCTGTCACTCATGCGATCTTTGATTTCCCACCGGCCTTACAAGTTTGGGCTTTATCCTCGATGCCAACGAATACAACTAGCTTTCAAGTATCAAGTGTCTATGCTAATATGGACTATCTCTTCTGGAGAAAGGACAACATTGTTCATCCAGATTCAGATAGGGATCCTTATCCCTGGATAATCTGGTATATTTGGAAAGCCAGGAATGATAAACTTTTTAGGGGAATTGATCGAGATCCTTTGGAGCTAGTTCGATACGCAGAGAGTGAGTGCCAAGCCTGGTTCAATGCAAATGAGATGGTGCCATCACCTCAACAAGAACATAGTAGTTATCAACCTCAAGTCTTAAGCTTGGGTAGAATATGTATTATTGATGGCTCTTGGACATCTACATCACAGTTCAGCGGGTGTGGATGGGCTTGGATGGATAGCTTGGGGGAGGTTCAACTTATGGGTGCACGAAATTACATTCGACGGGAGTCTCCTCTGCATTCAGAACTAGAAGCACTAAGATGGGCGATGGAGAGCATGCTACAATACTCGACATGCCAAAGGTTTGGAACGGACTGCAAGGATTTGATTCCCATGATTAAGGAGCCACGAGCTTGGCCATGTTTTGCGACAGAATTGGAGAGGATAGAAACTCTGTAGATATGCTTCCGGGACTTCAAGATTACTCATATCCCACGAGACCAAAATCGGATTAATAACCTTTCGTTGTCAAAAAAAAAAAAAAAACCAAAATCAAGATAAATAATTGACAGCAGATGATTTTAAATACGTGAGTTTTATTATGGATTTATTCATAGATTACATGACTATTATGTATTTTTTTTCCCAATATGTTGTAAGTTTTAGTGAACTTTGCATTCATAATTCGCAAAATGATTTGCTACACAAAAAGAATAAAATAAAAATAATTCACCAAATCTATATTATAATCTATATTATAATAAGAGAGTTACTCTCTCGTGAAGGCACCACGTCAGCATCAAATGGGTCCCACTTTAAAATAGTGTGAAAAATGTCAAACCTATGGTCCAAATCCGGATTATTGAGATACAACTACCAATATTTATACCACTAAACTAAAGGATAATTTGTACATTGATGGCCGAAACTAATATATATTTATGAAGGTTGGAAGCTCTTGCTTCTTCGGCTTCCTTTGAGGGCCAGACCTACAAGTGTATTGTGGGTTTCATTTTTAAATGAGAATCATCACGTTATATGAAGAAAAAGCTCAAGTTTGCAACAATTATAGTTTTCCCATATTGTAAATCGTCGTCGTTTAACATGAGTTAGTGTTCTTTTCATCATTGTCTCAGACAAGTCTGAGCTACAGAGATGCGCCGTGTGTCTATTCGTAATCTATTTTTTCACCGGTGAACTCGTCATCTCCTCATCTTAAATCGCATGATCATAAATGTTCCTGATTTGTAGCCCCTCTGTAAACCCCATATATATGATTCTCATCTTTGATGAACCCAATCTGCATCTCCACAAAACTCATTGATTCTTGTTAGCTTTAACCATCTTCTAGAAAATGTCTCTCTCTGCCTCTCCAGTTCCTCAAACCGGCGTCCCTGGCGTCTTTCACTCAACCTTCGAGTCTCTCCGTCTTGGTCGTAGTTGTCAGAGCATAACCGCTGGCCTCCTCACTTTTCCGATTCCCTGAACTTCAAGAAAAACAGTGAGTTTATAGGAATCATGGTTCTCTTCCTTGATAAAAGGTAAGTTAATCTTCGATCTATCACACTTCTTTAACATAATTTTTTTAAATTGATTTCCTGATTCTTTGTATAATAATATTATTTGCAGATTCCGTGATTCATGGGTTCATTCCCGCCGGACGTTCTAATCATTACAGAACATCTTTGAAAGCCGGTTCCATTGTGAAAGTCGTTCGTTTTGAGGTTGCTAGTTGCTCAAGCATGTACAAGATAAATGATCATCCATTCCTCATTCGTTTCATCCCACCAACCATTATTGATGAAGACATCACAGATGCTCCTGAGATCAATCTCTAGTCATGATTAGACTGTTCGACAATCTCAAGGTGATTGCGAACACAAACCTAGAACTATTAGGTATA
This sequence comes from Brassica oleracea var. oleracea, assembly GCF_000695525.1. NCBI lineage: Eukaryota > Viridiplantae > Streptophyta > Magnoliopsida > Brassicales > Brassicaceae > Brassica > Brassica oleracea. The sequence goes on from NC_027755.1 coordinate 10,917,791, forward strand.
TTATCATATTGCAGCTGGGTTTATATTATGCTTCGACATCATAACTGATATTTAAACTCGCAGTTGTAGTTGGGCAAATCCGTTCTATCCAGGGCTCTGACCTCACCAAAGAAACAACTCGAATCGTTATTTGTCTCCTTATTAACCCGTAAGAAACAATCAACACACAATTCTCTTCATATTATTGTCTATATTGTGCTAACATCAATGATTAAAAATATTTCATATCCAAGATCTGTGGTAGTCTATTTATTTCCATTACTTATCAAACTAATTTCACACAAACCTTTAATTTACAGCTTAAAAGAAACCACAACAACCCAAACAATCAAAACACCAAAAACTAGAATCCCAAAAAAGACGAATCATTAATGATCACCTCTCTTTTTTGTCTAATCTTACAAATAAATTTCAAAACAAATATACCAAACCAATCACATCAACTAAAACTCAACGACACATACATCGAGTCAGATAAACAAATACAAACTATACGGCCAGTTATTTAACAATTTACAAACTTCTTTTCGCAGATGCTTACGAAGAAGACGAACACGAGAACCAAGATCAGTCAAATCACCTAAACAAAAAAGCAGACTAAATTATGAACTCTGATAAATACACCTAACAACGATTTTTGTTTACATATTATCCATCAAATAAAAGAGAAACAAATACATGCACACCAAGAGATACAAGAGACAATCCCGACAGACACAAAGGCGGCAACAACATCTGAACCTGCTCACTCCTCTTATCTTATGAAAACAACTTACATGTCCAATGTCAACAGACCAATGCTATTGTCTTTTTATGAGAAATACATAAATTCGTTTAAAACTCATTATGGCCCAAATACTCAGAATTGTCACTCATTTTATAGTTATTTCTACAAGTCTTCATGTATTTGTTTTAAAGGTCCGATAAAAACAACAAGTTTAAAAATAAAAAACATATAACAAACATAATAAGAATAATAAAATTATAAATTAATACACACAACTTACACAACTAAACTGGAGAAAAATATCGAAAAACAAAAGATACTCTCAACAACCTTAATATAATTTATGTACTCTCAATAGTACAATAAAAAAATTAAAAAGACAAACAAACAATAAGTCTCAGTGACACACTAAACAACACCACAAACTATATCAATCACATTAGTAACACAATTTAGTCCTTCATAAGTGGATAATAATGCATACACAGTTCATCACAATGATCAACCCAAAACGCAAAAATTCACAGCTAAAATAATCCTAGTAAATATTAAGATGAAACAATAATTATGTCCACAACTCCGTGCGTAGGGGCAATGTCCTTAGTGTTACAGAATTCAAAACTTAGACTTGGTTTCAAAACAATAGAAAAAAAGTTCTTCTCTGCAAATATAGAAGGTGGGATAAATTGCGTATACATAAATAAATATTGTTATAAATCAATTGATGGATGTCCATAACCGGCCCGGTCTATAACCGGCCCGTACATTTAGAGAGAGAGATGGCCCAGCCCTAGAGAGAGAGACGGCCACGGCATGGAGAGAGAGAGAGAGAGAGAGAGAGGCGGCTTACTTTAGTTAGAGAAAAGGAAACCATATTTCCTTTTCCCTTGATGTTTATGATTTGTAATCTTTCCATATTATGTCATTCCATTTATCTCTTTGTAAACTCCCATATATAAGGGCACCTTATGTTATGATTAATAATATACAATAACTTATAGCTCTAAATCCTAAGTTTCACAACACGTTATCAGAACGATAGTCTCTAAACACCCTGAGCCTAAGAAACCAAAATCGCAAACCCTAAACCTAGCTGGCGCATTCATCTAACTCTAATCCGACGAACCCTAACCCTAGGCGTTCCCTGTTCCGTCTCAGCCTCAGCTCGCGTTCCCGTCTCAGCCTCAGCTTGCGTCCGTCTCAGCCTCAGCTCGCGATCCCGACTGCAAGCATACCGTCCGAGACCCGATAGCGATAGGCGCACGTTCTCCGTCTCAGCCGTTCGCGATCCGACAGCGATCAGCTCGTGTCCAGCTCGCGTACATTCGTCCCAGCTAGAGGTTCATCTTTGGTGGTCCGGTTTCAACAATCATCAAACTAAAGGTAATTCGAATTCTGAAAATATAAGAATCAAATCTGGTTGTTTGTAAAGATTACCCTAAAACCTAATCTCTAAGATGAAAGCCATAGGATAATAGATCAATTCTTAAAGAGTAAATCGAAGCTCGAATAAGTTCGATCCCCTAAACCCTAGAAGCGAGATTGATCCATTGATCAATTAAAATCAAAGCCTTAAAGGTTTTTGAATCTCAAATCAAATCTCCTTGATCTAAGATCAAATTTCGAAAATCTCTAAAACCCTAAAATTGAAAAATTGATTTTTATTGTTTAAAATTGAATCTTGATTGATTGATTGATCACCTAGAACTATTGATTAAGATTGTTTAAACTTGAATCTGAATGAATTGAGATTGTTTGACTTGTTTAAACTGAAACTCTAATAACCTAGTCTAGATTATTTTGAAACCAAATCTGAATTGTGGCCGTGTGGCCTTGCTGCATTCTAGGTTAATAATTCTAGACCTGATCATACTCGTGGCCGTGTGGCCTTATGGCATTCATATCCGAATCTGATCACAATTGTTTGATTGCAAATTGCACTTAGAACTTTAGGAATGGCATTAAATCAAAATCAAGCAGCCATGTGGTTTGTTATTTGCTTGGCCGAATTTTGTTTGTATTGATTGCATCATATAGAAACATTGAATGTTAGGATTGCAATTACATGACAAACTATATGCATACTATCGAACTGATTGCATACTTGGCCATGCGGCTTGCTGATTGGCCGTGAGGCATAGATCTTGGCCGTTAGGCTTGATTGATTGATTGTTTAAACTTAAAACCCTATTCGTTTAAACCCTATTCCTAAAAGATCTAAAGATATTAATCTATGATTTCAGATGTCGAAAATCAACAACCTGGATTTTGCTGCCCTCAATCTCTCTGGAGATAATTACCTTCAATGGGCGCTTGATGCTAAGATCATCTTGAAATCCAAGGGTCTCGGTGAATATATCACTGAGAACAGTAATCCTAATGAGAAGGATCGCTACAAAGCCATCATGATCATTCGTCATCATCTAGCTGAGATTCTCAAGGATCAATATCTAACCATTGAAAATCCACTAGATCTTTGGAACCAATGGAAATCGAGATATGATCACCAGAGAACGGTGATCTTACCTAAGGCTCGATCTGATTGGAGAGATCTAAGAATCCAAGACTATAAGTCCGTGGATGAGTACAACTCGGCCATGTTTAAGATCGTTTCAAAATTGAAATTGTGTGGTGAAAGTATTACGGATGAGGATATGCTTGAGAAAACCTTTTCCACTTTCCACACAAGCAATGTGTTGTTACAACAACAGTACCGTGATAAAGGTTTTAAGACCTATGCTGATCTTATTTCTTGTCTCTTGCTTGCTGAGCAGAATAATGAATTATTAATGAGAAACATTGAGATGAGACATGTTGGCTCAGTAGCACCACCTGAAGCACACACCACTGAGGACAATAAAGAGTCCCACCATGTCCAAAGAAACAGCTATCATGGCCGTGGTCGAGGAAGTAGAAACGGACGTGGCCGTAGCCGAAGTTCCTTTGGCCGCGGACGAGGGAATCAGAATGGACGAGATCATGGACGTGGTCGTGGTTCCTTTGGAAGAGGCCATGGTCGCGGCCGTGGATCTTCGTTCAAACCTCAACACTCGACCAA
>NC_027755.1:10921673-10922663 GCF_000695525.1 Brassica oleracea var. oleracea
AAGAGAGTTTGAAAGGGAAGAATCCTGAAGCCCACATGACCTATCAAGACAATGAAAAAGACTTCGATCATGAGAAGGACGATCTTATGGATTATGAAACTTCAGATTGTCTTAAAGACTGAAGTATGATTTCGACATTATAATCTGAAATTCTGTGTTCTGTGTTTTGGTGTTTTTAATTTCTATGTTGTCTTTTATTTTGAACTTGCTTTAAAGACTTATAATAAAATAAAAGTTTCCTTTATATATGAAGTCTCTAAGTAGCATCCTTTTGAATCTTGTTTTGGAAATGAACAAAAACAAGGATGTACTCGTTGTGGAAAGTGGATCAAGCCACACGATCTTAAGAGATAAGAGATACTTCATAAACCTAACTCTGAAAAACACCACCATCTCCACCATTGCGGGTATTGCTAGTCTCATAGAGGGGCACGGCCATGCCAATATCCTGTTGTCTATGGGTACACATCTTGAGATATCAGATGCCTTGTATTCACCCAACTCTAAGAGCAGTCTATTAAGCTTTAAAGACATTCAATTGAATGGCTATCATATTGAAACCAAGGGCGAAGGACACAAAGAGTTCCTCTAGATCATTGATCTCGCCCAAGGTCATAAGAAAGTCTTAGAATCCATACCCGCACTATCTATTGGTCTTTACCATACTAAAGTCAGTATGATCGAGGCCAACGCCATTTTTAATAAAGAGGCAATTGACAATTTCACTCTATGGCACGACCGGCTTGGCCATCCCGGTTCGACCATGATGCGTAAACTGATCTTGAACTCAAACGGCCATTCCCTTAAAGAGAAACGAATTATCCCTAAGCACCTATCGTTTGTTGCTTGTTCCCAAGGGAAACTCATTTCTAGGCCATCACCAGTTAAAGTCACTAAAGAGAGTATAAACTTTCTGGAAAGAATTCAAGGACACATCTGTGGACCAATTCACCCACCTTGTGGGACATTTCGATATTTCATGGTCCTCAT
>NC_027755.1:10922865-10953574 GCF_000695525.1 Brassica oleracea var. oleracea
TGAGATACAAAGCACGACTTGTTGCACAAGGATTCTCACAGAGACCAGAAATAGACTATGAGGAGACATACTCCCCTATGGTGGATGCTACGACCTTCAGATTTTTAATAAGTCTGGCCGTGAGAGAAGGTCTAGATTTATGGTTAATGGATGTTGTAACCGCCTACCTATATGGTCCACAGATAATGAAATCTATATGAAAGTCCCAAAAGGTATCGAATTGAAAAACAAAGAGAGTTCTCGAGAACAGCATTGTATTAAGTTGAATAAATCTCTTTATGGACTGGAACAATCCGGACGGATGTGGTACAATAGACTAAGTGAGTACCTAGTGAAAGAGGGATATAGAAATGACCCTATCAGTCCATGTATTTTCATTAAGAAATTCGAAAATTAAGAAATTCGAAAATAAAGGATTCGTGATCATAGCAGTGTATGTTGATGATCTGAATATCCTAGGAACCTCTGGAGAGATTTCCCAAACGGTTGAATACCTTAAGAAAGAATTTGAGATGAAAGATCTCGGGAAAACGAAATTCTGTTTGGGATTAAAGCTTGGGTACATAAATGATGGTATCCTTGTGCATCAAATGGCTTATACAGAAAAGGTACTCAAGAGGTTTAATATGGCCGATTGCCATCCTCTGACCAGTCCTATGGTCGTGAGATCCCTCGGCCTGGACACTGATCCCTTCCGTCCCAAGATGGACGATGATGATGTCCTTGGTCCCAAAATACCATATCTCAGTGCCAAAGGAGCTTTAATGTACTTGGCAACTCACACACGGCCTGATATAGCCTTTGCCGTGAACCTACTATCTAAGTTTAGCCCCTGTCCGACCCAGAGGCACTAGAACGGGATTAAACATGTTCTTCGTTACCTGCAAGGAACGAAAGATTTGGGTCTGTTTTATACTAACCATGACGAAGATGGTTTAGTTGGCTTTGCTGATGCTGGTTATTTATCAGATCCACATCAAGCTCGATAACAGACAGGATATGTCTTTACACATGGAGGTACGGCCATATCATGGGGTTCCATGAAACAAACCATCGCGGCCACATCGTCTAATCACATGGAAATATCGGCCATTCATGAGGCCAGACGTGAGGTCGTCTGGTTGAGGTCGATGACCCAACATGTCCGATCAGATTGTGGGATGGTCGAGTGCAAAGAACCGACCGTGATGTTCGAGGACAATGCGGCTTGCATTGCTCAGCTCAAAGACGGCTATATCAAAGGGGACAGGACAAAACATATTTTGCCTAAGTTCTTCTTTACCCACGATTTACAAAAGGCCGGAGAGGTCAAAGTGGTCCAAGTACGGTCCAGTGAAAATTCGGCCGATCTATTCACTAAGGCAATTCCGACCTGCATGTTCAGGAAGCTCACGCATCAGATTGGGATGCGTAGGCTGAAAGACCTCCACTGAGGTTCACATCAGGGGGAGTAGTGCGTGTTGTACTCTTTTTCCTTCATCATGGTTTTGTCCCACTGGGTTTTCTGATAAGGTTTTAATGACGCAACATTAACCGTATTACAATCCCTGTATGGTTATGGCATCCAAGGGGAAGTGTTATAAATCAATTGATGGATGTCCATAAACGACCCGGTCTATAACTGGCCCATACACTTAGAGAGAGAGACGGCCCAACCCTAGAGAGAGAGAGGCGGGCACGGCATGGAGAGAGAGAGAGAGAGAGAGGCAGCTTACTTTAGTTAGAGAAAAGGAAACCATATTTCCTTTTCTCTTTATGTTTATGATTTGTAATCTTTCCATATTATGTCTTTCCATTTATCTCTTTGTAAACTCTCATATATAAGGGCACCTTATGTTATAATTAATAATATACAGAAACTTATAGCTCTAAATCCTAAGTTTCACAACAAATATATAATAATAATGAAAAACGCGCAAAGAAAAGAAGGGGTAGGAAGAAAAGGATAATGCCAGCTTTTATACATTTCTTGGTTCTTTTTCTGTTTTTTTTTAGAGTTGATTACATTCAGAGACACTTTTTGACTTTCTCTTACACCTAGAGACACTTCTTACATGTGACACACTTTGTTGTGGGCCAGGTACAGACTATGGATAATTTTGCCCTTAATGAAAACGATAATTGTGGACGGGTGATGCGTGGATGGATGATTTATGGACGGAGTATACGTGGACGTATGATGTGTAGATGAACATTTGTGGACGGCTATAAGTAAACAAGTAGGGGAAGACATTGACCCAAGAAAGCTAGTAGGTGTGGAGATGAACACACGAATAAGTAGTACTCAAAGTCTACAAGTATGTAAAGCCATTTTTCAGTTTCATGTTTAAATACTCTAGTTATAAGAGCTTCTTCTTCTTCAGTGTCCACTTACACTTAGAGAATCCCACTTTTCACAACTTCTTTTTGACATGTATGCAAAATATGTGGATGAATAGCAAAATGAAAAATAAAAAATGTGGGTTATTGAAAACGGAGATACAAAAACATGGATAGTATACATATGAATACAAGTTCATGTGGACACTATTTTTTCTATAACGTGAACAAAATTTTGTGGATGATTTTTCATCTGTTAATCATTAATGTTCTTCAATTTAAAATATAATAATTTTATGTATAAACGATGTGAAATCACGACGTCTTGATAAGCTTGAACAGACAACGACAAAACTTGAAATCTCAAGTTCGACACAATGAAGAAGAAGAAGAACCACAACGGATTGGAGTGGTGAGTACGAGTTTCAGAGGACCGTCATCGTCACCAGCACGATTGAGTTCATGTTACTTGCTAAATATTTTATCTTTAGTTCAGCTGTACACCGATCTGTTGGAGATTTCCCCCATGATCACATCCAATCCAACGCAACTATCGCTCTCGATCTCTGATAAGACAACTACGATCGAGCTCCAATAGATACGACATTTTCTGATCGAGCTGTCTGATCAGAGATCGAGAGCTAGTTTCGTTGGATTGGAGGGAAGTCTTCAGCAGATTGGTGTACAACGGTTCAGAAGAGGGACTTTTAGTGAGTTAGAACCATAACTCAATTGTGGTGGTGACGGCAGCGGTGCCGGTGACGATGGGAATAACGGTGGAAATGTGGTTTTGTGGGTTTTTCCTTCTCAGAGACTATGCCAAAGAAAAAAATTTTAAAGGTATCAACCAAGATGTCCATGTCCACAAGTAATCTGTAATTTTACTATCCACGTTTTGGTATCCACGTCCACATTTAATTTTGTTTATATGTTGTATATATATATGAATATGGATCTTAAAAGATAGATAATTTTATATATAACTTATTATAATAATTACTTTTATTTAATATATTTTAGAATTTGAGATAAAAGTAATTGAAAACATTGGTGGAATAAGAAAAACAATAAAGTAAAATAAGAAGAGTAGAGATTCTTGTGAAGAGAAAAAAGCTTATAACAATCTATTCTTTTTAGTTTAAGGTCATAAGAGTCTTTTATACAAGCAAAAGTGTGTCTCAAGTGATATGTGTCTTGTTGTGTAATTGTAAAGTGATAAAGTGTCGCTAGGTGTAAAAATTTCTTAACTGTTCTCTCTCTTTGTTCTTTGATGTTGAAATTTCTTTCCAACGGATTCTACAGAAGCCAACAAAAGCAAATGTCTTTAAAATAAGGGCATGCTAGATTTTGAGCCGCGCTTAGAAAACGCGGATTTATTTTTGAAATTAAATAAATTCTTCTTATATAATTTCTATGTAAGATAATGTATAGGTTTGAGTACATTTATCCGGGTGGACTGAACCATACCAAACTGGAAAAAAATTAAGCTGAATTTCATAAATAATCGAGCATATCTTATATCTTTGGAACCGAAAAATAGAAACCGAACTGAGAACCAAATGAGTACTTAAATTTTTAAAATACAAATTATATACCTATTAAACATAACTAAACCATTGAAAATTTTATACTATTAATGGAACTATATGTGGTAATGATCATGTCATATGTAAACATGTTTGAATAATCTATCCTATATTCATTGGGATTTATTGTTAGAGTAATTATATAATAGATTATGGGAGAATAATAAATGAGTTCATTTAAATTATGTAAAATATTTATTTAGTTAGAGAAATATAATGTAAGACCAAAAAAATAGGTAAGTCTGATGAAATGGTCTAACAACCTTGTTTAAGTAGATTTTCCGAGAATCCTTCCCTTTTAATAGTATAGATTATCATATATTAGCGTCGACCCGCCCTACGGACGGGATGACAATTTAAAAATAATTTAAATAGTTAGAATAAATATTTTTTGATTTTTGTTTAATATTTATTTTTATTTTAAAATGTTTTGTTCTATAGGAGTATGAATCATTATTTTACTGATTGTTATTCTTTATTTATTAAGTTTCATTTTCATTACAATTAACTAAATTTTCCCTTACGATTAATAAAATTGTGTCTTTGAAGTTTTATTCTGTTTTTATTTTGATGGTGTAGAATTGTAGATTTATTTGTTTAATTTGAAGCTATCTAGTTTTATTGACTTTATTTTAAATCATGTGTCTCTTATTCGACTATATAACTAAATATTTTATTTTTACACAGTTGTGGATCTATGTTTATAGTATTTTTTAGAATCCTTGACATAAATATTTAAAATACATTCTACATTTATTTAATTAGATTAACTTAACACATCTCTTTATATAGAAAAATTATTGATTATTTTTTTTATATTTATTTTTTATTTCTGTATTTTATTATTTTTTCCTAACAATTATCTTTGATTTTTTTATTATCTATTAATTTTTTATTGTGGTCTTATTTTCGTAGAAACTTTTTTTAATCTATTACAATTACTATCTCTTAAAATAGTTATTAATTAACTCCAAATCTGAAACCAATTTCTTAAAATTAATATTTGTTTACATATAATAAGTCAAATGGATAGTTGTTTCCTCAAAAAGATGGAGGAATTAATTGTTTTATATTCTACCAAAATTCAAAATAAAATAATTATATTATTATCATAAAAAAAACCTAGTAGATAAACCGTACGCACCAAGGAATAATGTTTTATTTTAAAAATTCAGTATAAATCCTTCAAACTCTCGTCTTCTCTGATCTCTGGATCTAGGTTTTGTTTGTCCACTATCTCTCTCTCTATCTCTTGTCTTCTTCACTGTCACGTCTTAGCATAACTCATCTGGTTTTGAGAATTTCAGGCTCATTTTAGTTTAGTTTATATATCATTTTTGTTTAGTTTATAGCTTGACAATATTTTGTGGACAACATATTTATTTAGTTAATGGATTGCCAATATTACCATAGAGAATATAAATATGCAAGGAATAACAAATTCGGACTTGTGTTTTTTTATATTTTTAAAGGGTTGTATATGATGGTCTGCAAGGGAAACCATGAATTGAACTCCATAAATATTAGGCTTGTAATTGAACTCCATAAATATTCAGGTGCATCACTTCTGGACTTTAAGTAAGTGAAAAATAATAAAAAATATATATGTGTAAGAATATTCAATTTACTCTATCATAAACTAATGTTAATACTTAATATTTAATATTTTTTTTTCTTTTTATTACAAATAAAAGACTATAAATTTTTTTAAAAAAAATATTTTTCATTAATTATTTTACATTTTTTATGTTTGCTACACCTCCACTTAAAAGTAAGTAAATTACTCGTAATTACAGTTGAAATTCAGTACATAAATCATGAATCATTTTTCATTCATATATATATATTTTAATCTGTTGGTACTTTTCTTTTCTTTTATACATTTTTAAACTTATTCATGATTTAGATAATGTGAAAATGAATCGATTTTTTTCTCACTAAATTTTAGTTAAATAACATAACAATAGTAGATTGATTATTTAAGAATATACACATTTTGCTATTACTTTTATCAAACTGACCATATCATCCAAATTGATTAAGATTATTAAACAAATATTGTTTTTAGTTTATAGAGTAGAATTGGTTGTTTCATTTTTTATTACCTTTTGAATATAATTTTTTCACATTGGTTTTATATATATAACATTACTTTATTATTTCCTTAAAAAATTTAGCATAATTTTTATTAGTAAACTTTTTTAATTAAATGTTGTTGTTTTATTTTCATAATATTATATTTCAATAGATATATTGCGTACTACATTTTTGGATTAAGTAACAATGATGATTCACTGAATACCTATGTTAAACATGATTTTGTAAAAGTATATTATTATGAAATTCATTATCTATTATAGTCTATTAGTATAATATAAAGTTATAAAAATAGGTTCAAACCAATAATTATTTTAAAATCATAATATTATACTTGAGATATATTATGCAATTTTGAAATTTTTATGGGGGTACCTAGATTCGCCAATGCCAACTCTGTATCCATGTTGTTTGTATTTATCTTCTCAGTGTCCTCTGCTGTTACCTTTTTTTTTTTGGCAAAACCTCTGTTGTTACTTATCGGAGAGAGCCACGTTTAAAAGTAATTGTTGCATAATCATTCTTTTCTTCTGCTTGATTATTCCCGAAAGAGTATAATACTGATTGATAGATAGGATACTGTAAGCTTGCCATTGCGAAAGAAACGTGTAGACAACTCTGAGGTTGCGATCCAGACCGGAGAGACTTAGGGTTTTTTTACTAATCTGTTTCTCTCCTTCGTCTACAGATGAACTAAACAAATTTTATTACGCAAGTAATTAATTGCATGTGGCAAGTCTCATGTTTCTTACGGTGCATTCCATAACCAATTCGTTTTTTTATTCTGGTATGACGCAGTTTTTCTTTTGCTAAAATGTAAAAATTCATTAATGAAACATAAAGGTTGTTTAAGTCTCAAAAAAAAGTGGAAAAAGACTTAAAGAACAATACAATAAGACTAAATTTGAAACATCAATGTTAGCGCTTATACAATATGATCTACGACCACAAAGTGGCTAGGAAAACCGACGACGCCAAGTAGCACGAACCCTAGTCTCCCGACGACGCTTCAAGGTACGAACCCTAGTCTCCCGACGACGCTTCAAGGTACGAACCCTAGTCTCCCGACGACGCTTCAAGGTACGAACCCTGGTCTCCCGACGACGCTCTGAGTATGGCGCAGTTTTCTCTTGCTCGATTTGGAATACCTGATAATATCGTTAAAAACAGAATTAAATATAGATCTGATATTGAATCTTTTTTTTTTCAGTTTAATAAATCTGAACGGAACCTCTAATTACATCCATCTGGAATTATATATTACAGTTTCTTTATTACTTGAAAAAATAAGAAACACAGAGCATCCTTACGTAATTGTGATTTGCCTCCATGGTCCACACTCTCTACTTTTTGCCCCCCCCCCCCAGACAGATAGATACAGTTTGACGGCAAATCACAAAAGAATAAACAAAACAACATAGTTAAATGTACACAAATCACAACACTCTCTCAGTTTTTTTTTTTTTTCAGGATCGAAACGAACCATGTAACATTACGTGATCCATTGAATGAGCTCCAATGATCTTACCACCAGCATCAGGGAAGCTGTCGTAATCTGGAAGTAAGCTCACTTTACCTTCACTCTCTACATATTTTCCAGTTTCCTTCAGCAATTTCGTTCACGTTATTCACGCATTCTAGATCAGAAGGCTCCACGGAATTCATCTCCTGTTTTGCCTAAATGCTCTGCCCATAGTGACATTCTGTATCCATACACCTGTGGATAGATAGAGAGATATCAAAACACCTCTCAGCTAATGTTATTTTTTTCCAAGCAAATTCGAGTTTATATACATCTGTTTACTTTATAACCACCAGAAACACAACTTCTCTAGCATATCTCAACCTAAGTTTTGAGGTTTTGTTATGGTATATATGATAATGATGCTAGGAAGGCAAACCTGGCCACGTGGGTGTCTACCCTTGTTAGTCAATGTATGATGGGGTTGATATGCACCCATTGCTATTTCTGTATCTTTTGTACCGGCCATTGATCTTTGGTTGATATTAGCAGATCCCATGAGTACATACTCATCATCTACTATCATCCCCTTCGCGTGCACATAGATCATAAAAAGTTGGAAGTTATAAGAATAGATACCTGAAAACCCAGACAAAAAGATCATAAGTAATTTGTTCCACTGGTTACTACTGAGTGTATATATGATTCCTCTTTTCTATGAATGAACAGTTCTCGGTAATGAATATTATACCGCACTGCCATTTGTGGCTGGCATATATGATTCCTTTTCTCTATGAATGAAGCATGAGACTGCGGTTGAGATTGGAGGAATAAAGATAAAATTTTGATTTCATGGAAAGTTAATATTAAAATATCAGAAACCATTAAAACACTAAGACACGATTAGAGATCTATATAAGATCAAGAGCAGGTGTCCAAAGGTGTTGAGGTAATTTTTAGACTGAAATCTGGAGAAATTCTAACCTGAAAACACACCGCTGAAGATCGCTTGTTCTTTCTTCTGACGCTGAAACCACAAAACCCAAGCTGAAAGTTCGTTGCAGTTCGTTGAAAAAACAAAAGCTGCCAAAAAAAAAAAAAAGAAAAAAGCTCATCTTGTTATATGCAATTTGCCCGTTGCGGATGAAATTTGGTGATATCACGTCTTGATTTTCATTACATTATATGTTAATTTTTTTAGCTTTTATTAGATAGTTTCTTTAATTCTATATGTAAGATAAATAATTAGTTCAACTTTCTATATTAAAAGAGGTCAGAAAAAGGATACCCTTTCTGATAAGATGCCGATGGAAGTTAACAGTGCACAGATTATGGCTCACTGGGAGCTGATGAGATAATGTTTTAAGCATTAAACCAATAACTAGAAGCCATCGGTTGAGCCGGTTCAGTACAAGGCGGTGATGACAGCGGAGGCCAGACTCAAAGGTTTGACTCCTCCTACATTTGAAGAGGAACCAGAGATTCCAGGGGACACAACTACTGAGGAAGAACCAATTGCCAGACTCAAAGGTTTGACTATGAGGCTTCCAACAAGTCTGCTTCTCCTGTTTGACGTACTGATCCCGGCTCCCCTTCTCTTTATCTTTTAAAGTGTTTGCCCAAGGTAGCGGTTTGGTCCTTGGTGGCATTTGTTGGGGTCAAAATCGGTCATGGCAAAATCAACGGATAAAATCTTCTGAGAAAAAATATCTTAAATAAATGAGCTAGAAATGTAGAAAGAACTTCACCGCATAATCTGAGCCTATTTTAAAAAGGATATGCGAACATGAAAGATCAGAAAAGCATTCTTGCGGAAGGTTTTTGCGATCTTTTCATTAATTTTACTAAACAACCTTCCGCAAAACAAAAGGTCGAAAATTTTCCATGGAAGAATGATACACTAAATCTGAACATTTCCTACTGTCAAGATAACAGTGGTAGTTGTAGTATTTAAGATTCAATCCAGAGGACCAGTCTACATTTTATTCTTATAAGTTTTCAACTTAGCTAAAACTAAAAGGGGGGGTTTGATTTAGGTGGTAACGTGCAAGCAAAGTAAACAATTGCAAAGAATAAATTCGATATTAAAGAGAAGCCAATCTAGGGTTTTTCATCGGGTGTCAATGCTTAGCCAAACATTTATTCAAGCACTTTGAAGTATAATCTAGAACACGTATCACTCAATTAGAACAGCCCACTGTCGTGGTGCTGTTCCCTTTGCGGTTCGACCTTGACACCTAAACTTTCGTTTGGATCAAGGGTCGACTACAAGAAATAGAGATCAAGTCCGATAGGTTCACCGAGCACTCTAGTATCTACTTTCGCTGACTAGAGATGCACGGCTCATTCTCTCAATATCAAGTAATCTCCTACACGGTTAATGTGTAGATTCAACCTAAAATCTAGCAGTAAGTGATCAGGTTATAACTAGCATTAAGAACATAGATGAACAAAGACACAATATAATCGCTTATTTATGTTTAGCTCAGTGATCAACACCCTAGAACCCTAGATGAGCTACGAAACTACTCAGCCATAACACAAGACGAACAAGACATGATAACTGAATAGTACTGCATATAGATCTCAAGAGAAATTAATAGGGTTCAGAATAATCCTCTCGGTGAAGAAGAGGAGCCATCTCCCTTACAATAGCAAATCAACAATCGGTCTTAGTCTCTTGCAAAAACTAGCGTGAAAAGAAAATAAAGATAGAGGCGGCTTTTATATGGAGGTGCCTTAGACTTCAGAGTAGGGAATAGGTGATTAGGGCAAATCTTTGAAAGATATGGAAACTTCCATAAATGTCGGGAACAATCGTCTGGCTGCTCCTAGTGGGATCAACAATCAGACTGCTCCGCTCGATTGTTCTTCGGGGAAAGTCTCTAATTCTTGCTCCTTTCTTCACGCTTCTTCCTTTAGCTCTTTAGTCCACTCCAGACCTGAAATGACTTTAAAAGTACTGGACTAACTCGATAAAACATTGAAAACCAGTTAGAAAGCATATACACAATGGTTCCAAAAACACCATATATCAATTCCTCCGGACTTAGATCCTTGTTTGTCTTCGAACAAGGACAAGCATCTTGAACAGGGAAAAAAGTTGGAAAATGTGGGAACTCTCCTAATTCTCAACAGCCATACCTTAACCATGAATCTCTGAACCATATAAGCAGGTAACTAGGACCACACACTCTTACCAGAACCTCCCTGATCGTTGTTCAAAGATCGGGTCCATATTCTGCATCTCAAACCTGAAAAAGCACACTATCGAGACAGAACTCCCTATATTCATTTAAAAGTGGTATGATCCTCTTATCACACGCATCATTCAGGGTAGACGGGCTAGATGTGAACAGGCTAATTTTATAGTGGAGTTAAAAAGTGTTTAGGGGCTACCAATTTTTGTAGTGGATGCGGGATATCGCGCAAAATAGCAAGAGAGGAGGATCCATTGATGTCCATAACCCCTTACTCGTTTCCTGACTTTGGAGCTTTTGCTCTAACTGTTCCCCTGCTTCCTATCGTTGGTACCAACTCTCTTTGTTCTTATGCTAAGTATGACTTCTTCCTGTTCTAGGTCCGACTGAATTAGCTCAAGAGGGTTGACGTCCAACCAGTTGTTGACGTCTGCACAATTTAGTCCTCCTTCTCCATCAATGATCTCATAATAAAAAGGATATACATATGATTTTTCATTTTTTTTTAAACTGAATAATGAGATCAAAGATGATGGAGTGACAGAGAAGGAGGTGATACATGGAATGATTGGTGCCCTCTGGTCGTTCTCTTTTGTTCTCAACTGACTGCTCTTCTGATTGTTCTGGAGCAGTTGTTCCTAATTATGACTGTTCTCCTTGTTCTGTTTGCAGCGATAACGAGTAAGAGGCTGCGTCGATCCTTTCCTCTCCAACCTTTTTGCACATATCTGCACATATGAAACTGAAAAACAGAATGCATGAAGGTGGAATTTAGGCTTAGGTACAAGGTAGGTACTAGCTAAAAATGAACTAGCCACTCAGGATCAGCAAGATTGGTAAAAAGAATAAGAAGTTTATAGTGTAAGTCTCGTTTCCCAGATCTAATGCCCATAACAAGAGGAAATTGCAGTCAATATTAGGTTCAAGATAGATGGAGTTAAATCTACCCAGTGTAACCTGATCGGCTGAAAAACTTCTGGAGAATCAAGTGAGATAAGTCAGGATTGTTCCAGGTCCAAGTGTGGGTCTTTCGTCACTGCTAAGGTCACTGAATAAGAAAGTTAAAGCACGAGGTGGTTAAAAGATCATCACAAAATAGGGTCCTAATTCCCACAAGAGTTTGGACTGCCTCGATAAAAACACAAGGACTGACTCAAACAAATCAAAAGAAATAAGAGAGAGATTAGTTGCACACAATCACCTCCCCCCAGACTTACTTCACACCATCCCTGGTTGTGAGAATAAATCGAGGAAGGCTCAAACAAACCAAATAAAAATAAAGGAAAAGCAGAAAGATAAATTGTTCAGATGGATAACACAATGATGTAAGATGATAGGGCTGGATCAGTCCGACTCCCCGCTCTCGTAGCGACCAGCTGTCCTCCTATTCCGCTGTAGTCGCGCTCCATCTGCGGAAGATCCAACCGGTTCCTTGCCCGGGCGATGGGATTGCTGCGGAGTCTGCTCCTGCGCGGATGTCCTGCCCTCTTGGCCGCCGAAACAACCACATGTGATCACCTTGAGGATCCTCTTCATGAGGCTGTCGTTCTTTCGCTGGGAATCAACCATCCAGCAGCGGTATGTCGCGTCGTCTACGTCATCATCGTGGGGGCCCAAGTCATAAGCAGTGTCCTCATCTGGTGTGATGTCCTCTGGCTCATCCATCTCGTAGTCAGGAGGCGGTCCTCGTGGATCGGCGCAAAGAAACTCCGGGTCAGGCAAGAAGTGGATGTTCTCGATCGAGCTTAAGTTCGTGAGGTGGGGCTGCGGAAGTTTGCAGTACAGCATGTTCCCCTCCTTGTCCGTGAACTGGTATGTGGTCTCGTCACGAAGGATGTGGCAGGAGATCAGATAAGGAGTATCCACATAATCGATGTTGTAGTTAACTGCGTAGGCGCGGAGGTTGATCCCCAAATGCTTGAACAACGGAGTGAGCAAGCTCCCACAGCGGTCCCTCTTGTTCGCCGTCCTCAGCAGGCAGTCTCTGCGCGTATAGAACATCCAGATGAGATGGTAAACAGGGTTGGTTTGCACCGGCTGAAACGGGATTCCAGCTCGAGATCTGCGAATCTCATCCTCAAGGCCCGAGTACAGCATCTGCAGTTCTCCTTTGGTGAACTTGGAGGTCTGATCCTTGGCGAAGAGTAGGTTGGAGATCATCTTTGCTATTACCCTCAATGTAGGGTTTCTGATTTGCGACTGGTACGCTTTGCGAGATGCGAATGATCCGGTACCGGTTGCGATAAGGTCCCAAAATTTCTCTGTTGGAGCGAACTTATTCTCCACTGCTACCTCCTTTCGCTCGTCCGAGATCTTGTATATCTCGTTGAGCTGGTCAAGCGAGAGGGAGCAGAACTTGCCGTCGGCCATGAATGAGAAAGAGCAGTTCTCATATGTTGGTGCTGAAGGGTTGTCGTAGCCGATCTGAGCCGTGGCGAGCACTTGCCAGACGAGGTCTGGGTAGAGCTAGTGCATCTGGGAGCAGAGGGGAGCAATCCCCATGGCATCGAGCGTCTCGAACACGTCGGTGTCGAGCCCAAGAGCAGCAAGGGTCTCCGCATGAACGAATCGAGTAGGCAAGATCTCAGTGTTGAGGAGTGTGTTGTATCTTTGCGCTGACTCTTTGTCCCATCCTTCACAATTGAAGTCGAGGAGCATTGGGTCGTTGAGATTGATTGGCTGCCCGTCTTTGCCCACACGCGGCCATGGGTAAGAAGCCGGAGCATTGTGGCCTGGAGGAGGCACGTAGTTCTCGCGGGTGATCTTCGGGGTTTTCACTGCCTTTTGCTTGGTCCTTGGAGCCATATGCAAGACGAAACAAGAAACGATAGGTGAGTACTGTTCACGGGATGTTTAGAAAAGTATGGAACTTTACCCATTTTCAATTAAACTCAAATTCATTCAATTTCCAAACAACCCAACCAAAACATGAAGAACAATGACCCGTAAATCACCATAAACATAAATCAATCGGAATTTAATCAACAATTTTAGAGAATCCGCATCCTCTAAACTTACGAACGGTCGCGACTCTACTTTTAATTCACAATCAAAACTCAAACCAAGGCGGTTCACATGTGGATTTTTCTACCCTTTTAGCAACCTAGGATGTGGTCATTCAAAGATGGTGCTAATAGATATCAATTTATAGCGCGAGAGGAAGAAAAGAGAGAGGGCCACATATCGCGATTTGCATGTGCGATTTTGGGAAATGTAGATCCGTTACCTTGCTTGGTTGAGAGAGACTGCAAAAAACAGAATGAACTCGCAAATCCAAAGAGTTAGAGCCAAAAGCTTGATAATCGATTGAGAGTTTAAAGAATTAGGCTAAGGGTTCTATCTTTAAGGGGGAGGAGTTTGCGGCGAGTGGGGACTAAGTGGGGAAGTGGGGTGGGTTAGCCTCAAATAGGCAAACCCTAACCGCTTCCTCTTCTCTTTTTTTTTTATGGTTCGAAGACTTACCTGAAGGAGCGGCTGTTCTCCAGGGAGAACAGTCTGCGGATTGTTCCTCCGAGAAACTTCAGTTTTATTTTTCCTAGAGTAAATTTCAAAACAAACTACAGAAATATTTGAAAAGAAAAACATATGTACACTTACCAGTGGGTTGCCTCCCACCAAGCGCTCGATTTAAGGCACTAGCTTGACTTTGGTCAGTCTATTGGACTGTGGATGGATCGCCTAAGGGAATTTCTTCACCTTCTGCGATTGTTGTTTCAGCAAGGTATGGCTTGAGGCGCTGACCATTAACGACGAACTCTCCTCCGTTCGGATCCAGCAACACCACTGCTCCATATGGTCTGACCTCCTTGATAGAAAACGGTCCAGACCATCTGGACTTCAACTTCCCAGGGAACAGCTTCAACCTGTAGTTGAAGAGCAAGACTCGATCATTCAGTTCAAAGCTTCTGCTGATGATCCGCTTGTGATGATATGCCTTGGTATTTTCCTTGTAGATTTTCTTGTTCTCATAAGCCAGGTGCCTTATCTCTTTAAGCTCGTGAATCTGGATGGAACACCTCTCCTTCGCT
Organism: Brassica oleracea var. oleracea; assembly: GCF_000695525.1. Lineage (NCBI taxonomy): Eukaryota > Viridiplantae > Streptophyta > Magnoliopsida > Brassicales > Brassicaceae > Brassica > Brassica oleracea. The sequence continues at coordinate 10,937,558 of NC_027755.1, forward strand.
GATTTGATATCGAAGTTGAGCAGTTTGACAGCCCATGCCGCCTTGTACTCTAGTTCCACAGGGAGATGACACGCCTTGCCATAGACCAGATGATATGGAGTGGTCCCTAGTGGCGTTTTGTAGGCTGTTCTGTAAGCCCATAGCGCATCATCTAATTTGAGAGACCAGTCCTTGCGTGTAGTTCCGACTGTTTTCTGCAGGATGCTCTTGATCTCTCTATTAGACACTTCCACTTGGCAACTTTATGTTTGACACCGTTCTTCTTCAAGAGGCCTTGGAAGACCTTGTTGATGAAGTGGGTGCCTCCATCGCTTATGACCACTTTTGGTACTCCAAACCTTGAAAAGATGATGGTTTTAAACATTTTGGTCACAACCCGTGCGTCATTAGTGGGGCTGGCGATTGCCTCTACCCACTTCGAAACATAATCCACTGCCACTAGAATGTACTCGTTCTTATATGATGGTGGGAATGGTCCCATAAAGTCGATCCCCCTGCAGTCGAATACCTCGATCTCGAGTATGAAGTTCTGAGGCATCTTGTTCCGCTTGCTGATGTTCCCTTGTCTTTGGCACGAGTTGCACTTGGAGATGAAAGCTTGAGCATCCCAAAACATTGTGGGCCACCAAAAACTGGCTTGCAAGACCTTGGAGACGGTCTTGAATGTTGCAAAGTGTCCGTCATAAGAGGAACCATGGCAGTGATGGAGGATCCCTGGAATCTCAGTTTCTGGAACACATCGTCGGAACACTCCATCCTTGCAATGTCGATACAGGAATTGTTCATCCCAGAAGTAGAGTTTTGCATCCCTCAGAAACTTCCTCTTCTCATTACCAGTAAACTCAACTGGTTCCTTCTCCGCAGCTAAAAAATTAGCTATCTCGGCAAACCAAGGGAGGTGAGAGTATCTCTTCTTGATCGCAGCAACAAAGTGTTCCTGGTCTGCGGAACAGTCAGCGGAACGGTCTGCGGCAAGTGTATTATGACTGTTCTCAATATACAGACCAATAACATAGACTTGTTCTTCAGGGAGACTATCGTCGGGAATGGTCTCTTTGTCGATTCTCATTCTTGACAGATGGTCCGCGACTCCGTTCTCAATGCCCTTCTTATCCTTGATCTCAAGGTCGAATTCCTGGAGTAGGAGGATCCATCGGAGTAGGTGCGGTTTGGCGTCTTTCTTTGTCAGCAAGTACCTTAGAGCCGCGTGATCTGTGTGCACTATCACTTTAGAACCTACTAGGTAGGACCTAAATTTCTCGAAGGCATAGACAATGGCTAAAAGCTCCTTCTCGGTTGTGGCATATCGGCATTGGGCTTCATCCATCGTCCTGCTCGCGTAGTAGATCACATGCAGTTTCTTATCTTTCCTCAGTCCCAGCACTGCTCCCACTGCGAAATCACTTGCATCTGTCATGATCTCAAAAGGTAAGTCCCAATATGGAGGCTGAACAACCGGTGCATTGATCAAGCCTCCTTTTATCGTGTGGAAAGCAGTCAAACAGTCGCTATCAAACTCGAACTAGGTGTCCTTGCAGACCAGCCTAGTGAGCGGTCTCGCGATCATTGAGAAGTCTTTGATGAACCTTCTATAGAAACCGGCATGTCCCAAGAAACTTCTGATTCCTTTGACTGGTGTTGGTGGCTGCAGGCTCATCATCACCTCTATCTTTTCCATGTCAACCTCGATCCCTTTCTCAGAAATCTTGTGCCCGAGAACAATCCCATCCTTAACCATGAAGTGGCACTTCTCCCAGTTCAGCACCAGATCTTTCTCCTCGCATCGCTGCAACACCCTTCTCAAATTTTTCAAACAAACATAAAAGGAGCTTCCATAGACACTAAAGTCATCCATGAAAACCTCCATTATGTCCTCAATCAGGTCAGTAAAAATAGACATCATGCAACATTGAAAGGTCGCTGGAGCATTGCACAAGCCGAAGGGAATTCTCCTGTAGGCAAACATGCCGTATGGGCATGTGAACGTCATCTTCTCCTGATCATCTGGATGGATAGGGATCTGAAAGAAACCTGAATAGCCATCTAAAAAGCAATATTATGGCTGGTTAGCCAATCTTTCAAGCATTTGATCAATGAAAGGGAGTGGAAAGTGATCCTTGCGAGTTACAGCATTCAATTTGCGAAAATCAATGCACATGCGATGTCCAGTTACAGTTCGAGTAGGGATCAATTCATTTTTTCTCATTTGTTATGACAGTTATTCCACCTTTCTTAGGAACTACATGAACATGGCTAAACCCAGTTGCTATCAGAGATGGCATAGATCACACCAGCCTCTAGAAGTTTCATTATCTCTTTCTTTACAACATCTTTAAGGTTTGGATTTAACCTCCTTTGATTTTCTATAGAAGTCATCGATTCATCTTCTAGATGTATCCTATGCATGCAAATATCAGGTGAAATGCCATGAATGTCAGCTAGAGAATAACCTAATGCCTTACGGTACTTTCTTAGTTCACACAAAAGTTTAGCGGTTTCCACATTGTTCAGTTCAGAGTTCACAATAACAGGATAAGTGGAATTTGGACCCAAAAATGCGTACCTGAGCCCCGTGGGGAAGGATTTGAGCTCGATCTTTGGAGCTTTCAGTTTGCACCATGGATCGTCGAGTTGCATGTTCGGCTTTGTAGCGCCTTTCGAAGCGGTTGCTCCAGTTGCACTGCTCTGATCGCTCTCGTCCTTCTCCCCCAGACTTAGATAGGTGACAAGCTTTTCCATGCTTTCGGCAGATTCAAGCATCTTGTTGTAGCCATCCGCGTCTGTTAGGGAAAAATACCCCGGTATCATTTCCTCCAGCCTCCAGGCAGGACCCAGCCCCTCGGGTCCCCGATATAGGAACGCTCCAGGTCCCCGCTAAAAGGAACCCTGGGACCAGTCCCAGGGACCAGTCCCAGGGACCAACCTCTCTTCCGAGAAATGGAAGATTTCTGATAATGAGAACCTTCCATATTTCCGAATATGGAAGAGTTCAACCTAAATCAAACCGACTTCAAGGCGACTATATAAGGGCTCCTAAGTTCCAAAAGCAAGGGATCGACTTCTCCAAGACTTAGAGACTAGGGTTAGACAGCTAGAATTAGGGTTATTACCTAATACTTTGTAATCTTGTTTACTCTCGCTTGTTCTACCTAATAAAACGTTTCTTTAAGCCTATCTTCTTATTACTTTACCCAAATCCTCACGAAACATACAAACCTACTCAAAACACACACGATTCTCTAGCTTATCCATCGTTCCGTGGGACTCTAAAAGAGCCTACACAAAAATCCCCTAACAATTTGGCGCTAGAAGGAGGGGAGTAATCAAACTACGTGACGATGACGGTGGAAGAGCATAACGAGCCATCCGATGATGCTCAAAGGGTAGCTGAACTCCTGAAGCAAGTTGACGGCATGCAGCCAAATAACCGAGATGAACCGAACTCAGGAGGCAACCGAGGAAAACCCGAACCTCTCTTCAGAAGTCCAAAGTCTGAAGGAGAAACTCGACGAACACTCTAAACAGCTGGAGCAAAGCGCCGAGAAGCTCAGCCAGTTTCAACACCCAGGTTCGACCCATGGGAATCTGAATACTCCTAACTCCAGAGAAGGGGTGACCGATCCAGCTCTTGGGTCAGGCGTAGCCAGGGCAACGCGCGAAGGGGCCGAGAATCCGCAGGTCCACAACCTGGAGGAGAGTGATTCCGAGCCAGAATCTGATAAGGAGACGCCTGAAAAGATATCAGCGACGGAGTCCTCTATGACTGCCTATCTCGAGAAGATGTTCTCCAAGAGATTCGACGCCATGCAGTCCATGGTGGAACGCCTACCAGGAGTAGCTCCCCCAATCCGAAGGAGTAACCCGGACTCCTACGTAGATACCCCCTTCGTCGAAGGAATCGCCTCGGTCGAGATGCCTAGGAAGTTTTTCTTCCCCAGCATAAAGATGTACGACGGCACGGGCGACCCCGATGATCATATCGCTCAATACAAGCAACGGATGCTCGCGGTTGCGCTTCCAAAAGAATCCCGCGAGGCTACAATGTGCAAAGGCTTTGGCTCCACTGTGATAGGACCTGCCTTACAATGGTACATCAACCTACCCACCAGGTCCATATCCTCTTTTACGAGCCTCAACGACAAGTTTGTGGAGCAATTCACAAGTAGTAGGAGCCTGGAGAGGACTTCAGACGGTCTCTACGAGATTTTTCAGCATCGGGTAGAACCCCTGCGAGGTTACATAGCCCGCTTCAACCAAGAAAAGGTGGCAGTTCCCGAGTGCAGCATTCCTACCGTGATCTCTGCCTTCAAAAGGGGCCTGCTTTCAGACGGGGGCCTCTACAAAGAACTAACCATGTATCCCTGCAAGACCATGGAAGACGTGTTATCCCGGACCTGGGCGCAAGTGAAGTGAGAAGAAGACGTCGCTAGCCGCGCCAAGGCCCAGCCGAAGCAGGACCAATAGTCGGCCCGATCAGATCAAGGAAATCGGGATGAAAGATCCTCCCAAAGAGCGACAAAGGACTCCCGGAACAGAAACCGGGGCAGGTTCCAGTACCGACCCCTGGAAAAGGAAGAAGGAATGTCGGTATCCACTTGGCCCGACATCTCCCATCTCTCGATGTCCACACCGAAGCTAGTCAACGTCTTGAGGCAGATGGGCCAACAGGTCAAGTGGCCTCAAAAGATGAAGGCACCTGACTCGTTCCGGAACCCTGGCCTCTGGTGCGACTTCCATCGCGACCATGGTCACAAAACTGAAAACTGCATCGCTCTAAGGATCGAGGTCAATGAACTAATCCAAAAGGGGCATCTCCGGGAATTCCTCTCAGAAAAAGCCAAGAACCATCTAAATAAAGAGGTGCCGGCGAAATCCGCTGGAGCTATACCCGCCTCACCACCTCGCCAAGACCGAGTGATCCATGTCATATCCGGAGGTTTAGAGATAAGCGGCGTGAGTCATGCAGCTGCCAAGAAAAGCACCCGCAACGCCAAGCACGGCCTAGAGACGACCAAACCAAAGCGCTTGCTCCTAGGTACCGACGAAATAAGCTTCACGGCTAAGGAGCAGGAGAAGATCTTGGCTCCCCACCACGATGCCCTGGTCATCTCGCTCACCGTAGCAAACTGCTTGGTAAAAAGAATACTAGTGGACAATGGTAGCTCCAACGACATCATCTTCCAGACTGCTTACCAGGACCTAGGGCTGGAGGAGAGCGCCCTGACGCGCAAAATAACTCCACTCATCTGATTTAGCGGCGAAGTCAAGCAAACAGCCAGAGAGTTCACTCTCCCAGTGTACGCTGAAGGGATCAACATGTCTACCAAGTTCCTGGTCGTCGACAGTCAATCAGCATACAACATGATCCTAGGAAGACCCTGGATTCACGACATGGGAGCAGTCCCTTCAACCCTTCATCAAATGGTGAAATTCCCTACACCCTGGGGCATCAGAATAATCAAAGGATATCAGGATAATTCTCGATCCAGCTACCAAACAGCCTTAAAGGGGAAGACCAAGGTCTTATAGCAATTACAGAAGAGACCTCAGGTCCCCCGAACCCGGGGACCAGAGGTCAAGCGGTCTGGCGAATGGCGATCGGTTCAGAGGACGCGGACCTCGAATCACGTAAAGGACCACCTAAGGACCGGTATCGTGCGCTTCGCATGGTCTCACTCAAGGTCCTCCAAAGCGGTACCTGTTCAGAAGACAGGGACCTCGCAAGATCCTCGTCCTCCACCCCACATGGATCTCGCCAGCTACCAACCGATGGTCTCACAAATGAAGAAGCGGGGAATGAGCAACGTGAGGAGACCTCCTCTGAAATCATACTGGACGGATCTGGGGCAGAGGGTACCCTGCCAACGGAGAACAAAGATACCTAGCCAAGCCAGAGTTCTTCAAATCTGGTCGCTCCGGTGGATGAATGCGACTACCCATCTCATGGCCGTGCTGAGAACCTTCATCACCAGGAAACATTGGCCGCGAATCCCCAATAGCATGAGAATCTACAGAAGCTGGGGCACGAGACAAGTCTTGGTCACGGTCCACGGACCCAAGGGAGAATCAGTACCCTGCAATGGAGAGAGGGATGACGCGCCAAGGAAACACTCCTATAATCCTCAACAAACCGGCATGAAGTCCACCCCCCAGGAGGAAAGCAACAGATGGGTCCACAGAACCCTGAGGACTGGTCCCGACCACGGAGTGCTGCCAGGGACCGCAACAAGAAAGAGGAATCCTCCAGGAGGGGCACTCATCCAAATAGTGAAACAGAGCCTACGGGCTACATAACAAAGGTAAAACATGGCCTAATCACCGGGGTACCTCGCAAACTGATGTCTTGTACGGTCTCCGGACCATGATTTTTATTACTTATTATTTAAGCATTATGTTTTCCTACTCCTATGTACGCTGAAACGTCTCCGCACAAAGCTTATGCAATAAAATAGTTTCGACTATAAAAGAATAGTAGGAATATCATAATACTTAAAGGGGCAAACAAGTTGGATTAGGTCCAAGCGACCTCCGATCCTGGCCAACCTTCAATGAAAAAAGTGGTACGACCACAGAAAAACAAAACGGGTATGAGACATAAAGTAGGAATGGGTATGCGCAAGCCTGAGTATGCTGTCAAAACTACCTAAAACCCCTGTGCAGCCTAAGGCGCATCGGGGTCCCCAGAGTACCAATGTAAAAAGTACTTGTATTAAAACGCTATGAGCTACGTGATACAGGGAACACATGGTATATATCCATTGCAAAAGTACTGTTATATACAGGGAGCAAACTAAATCATGCTTCTCTAGACGTGGAAAGCAGCGTAAGCCTGGCACTTGGGTTTTCACCCATACCAGCACCCTCTAAGTCTGACAGTGGCTTCCTGCAGAAGCAACATGCAGCACGGGAACTCGGTAATGGCCAACTCCCGAGCGGCAGAATGCAAAATCCCAACAGGTATCGGTAGCGGCCTCACCTAGGCAGGCAGAATACGGTCCCTTAAACTAATAATTCAAAACCCCCGGGTTATTGAAAACCTTCGGGTCCCCAAGTAATCTCTGGGCCCTGAAATGATTTTTTTTTTCAGGACCTGGAAAAGGTAAACCTCCAGGTTCTTTATAACCCCGGGCCCAACTGTGATCCCAGGATCCTAAGTATAGAAGTTCCTAAAACGGCCTCAAAGCCCGAGAACCAAAATCTATAAACGATCTATATAGCCTATAGGCCAACGACCTCAAGGTCCTCAGAAGGACCTCCGAACCCTATATCGTCTGAGGTAAGATTTCAATCTCGGAATCCCGAACTCACGAAAACAAGAAGCAAAGCTTGTAGGGAAAAGGAATTCATTACGAGAAATCATTGTTCCAAAGAGAATAAGAAAGGCTACAAGAAGCCATTATTCAGAGAAAAGCAGGTTCGACAAAAAGCAATAAAACATCTTGAAAGACGGACCAGCGGAGACTCGAGATTCCGCGATGGACCTCGGGCTGATTGGGAAAAACTCTCCAGGACGGCGACCCAATCCCTCAGACCAAAGCAGATGCTGGCGATATTCTTCCTCGGGATCCCAGTGCTCTGTTCTTCCTTCCAACCACTCCTTCATAAGCTCCCATCTAGGCGAAGCTCTCACCTGCCAAATCAATAAGTCACGCTGAGCCGCCATATCTCGCACCCGGTTACGGAGAAGGAACAGCTCGGCGAGCAGCCTCTGCTGAATGCCCATTAGCAGAACCCTTCCAGTCGGAGTCCCGATTGAGTCTGGTCTAATCCAAGTAGTCGGCGGTGCCGCTCTAGCCAAACGAGGTGGAGGAGTGTAGAAAGAGTGCCTTCTTCGCGTCCCAGCCTGTTGATACTCATCGTAAAGAACCGAAGCAGGGAGTCTCGCAATATTCCCTGAAAGATAGAAAGAGTAAGAAGACGAAATCCTACCAAGCAAGGAGTAAGAAGCAAGAACTTACCCCAAAGACGGCTGTGGCGCAAGACTTCCTTACTCACCAGGAATGGTACTCTACGGAAACGCCGAGAAATCGCTAGCACCTGTTTCACCACTGCTTCCCCAAGGAAGGACACCGGACGAGCCACATCTGAAAACAAAACCAAATCATCGGTAAATCACCAACCGGAGGAGAATGAAGTACAGAAGACCAGACTTACCGACGGTACGCCATAACGTAGGGTAAAAGAAGGGTTCTTAAATCTTCATAAACGCGTATCGGCTGTTCCAGTTATTCCCGAAGGGGTAGTTACCCATGGTACCTCTCGAAGGCTCCTCAACCAAAAGGGTGCCATTGCGGGGTTGAAGATGATAGAATCCGGGCATGATCGTCAGCAGGGCAAAGTAGTAGGAGTACAGAACCTCATGTATCCCGATGCCGAGGCCATAGAGCTCCCCAAGTACTTGGATCAATATTAGAGTCCTCAAGGATAAGGGAGTAAGCTGAGAAGGGCAGAAACCAAAGAACGATGATATCTCAGCCACGAGTGACGGAATGATCCCCCAAAAACCTGCCACCAAGTGTGCCTCAAAGACGGCCATCTCGTTCGGTCCCCCGTCAGCAGCGCGTTCAAACGTAGAGGGACTCCTCATCTATACCGAAGAATGAATCGCATATTTCCTCCGGATAGCCATCAGATCCTCCTCCTGGATCTCAGAGCATGGGCCGTCATCAAGAACATAAGAGCAACGTTGCTTCAAGGGTGCCATCAGGATCACCTCATTATCAGCCTCGGGGACCTCTCCGTGAGAAGTAGCAGGTGAGGAAAAGGGGTAAGCAAATAAGCGACGAGGCCTTACGCGACCACCTACGAGCGAGGCCGGAAGAGAGGGTAAATCAGAATTCATCTTTCTCAAATCAGGGATGATCTGGTGAGAAGCGCTGTGCATCCTAAATATACGCCCAACGCTTTCCTTTTTGAAGACGGAGAAAAGGAAATCAAATATTTCCAAATCTCCTAGAGAATCGTTAACAAAGGGTGACCAGCCTAGAATGAAGGAAATCCGATCCAGGAAGGAAAAACGCTACTCAGATCACGCTCCCGCCATTTTCTGGTTCAAAGGATCCTAGCTTAAGAGACTTCGGTTCTCTTCAACAAGAACTCTCCCCAGCCTCATCGTCTCCAGAAAATTCAAGACGCTACTATCAAGCTCCGACTAAGTAAGCTGGAAACGATCCTTGCCTGGGTTCAGAACAAGCTCCGGCTTGAGTGGAATCCAGAATAGCGAGACCGATGAAGCGGAGTCCTGCTTAAGGGGAGCCTGCTGAGAATGAGCAACCCCGGTTGACTTGAGTGCACAGGTTATTCCCCGAGTTTGATGACGAAATCGAGCAATAAGGGGCAAACTGTTAGGGAAAAATACCCCGGTATCATTTCCTTCAGCCTCCAGGCAGGACCCAGACCCCCGGGTCCCCGATATAGGAACACTCCAGGTCCCCGCTAAAAGGAACCCTGGGACCAGTCCCAGGGACCGACCTCTCTTCCGAGAAATGGAAGATTTCCGATAAAGAGAACCTTCCATATTTCCGAATATGGAAGAGTTCAACCTAAATCAAACCGACTTCAAGGCGACTATATAAGGGCTCCTAAGTCCCAAAAGCAAGGGATCGACTTCTCCGAGGCGAGGCTTAGAGACTAGGGTTAGACAGCTAGAATTAGGGTTCTTACCTAATACTTTGTAACCTTGTTTACTCTCGTTTGTTCTACCTAATAAAACGTTTCTTTAAGCCTATCTTCTTATTACTTTACCCAAATCCTCACGAAACATACAAACCTACTCAAAATACACACGATTCTCTAGCTTATCCATCGTTCTGTGGTACTCTAAAAGAGCCTACACAAAAATCCCCTAACAGCGTCCACGCTCATGACGTTGTGCTCGGTCTCAGATCGGATTAGGGCTAATTCGAGTCGATCATCGGTCAAGATTTCCTCAATCATTCCCTCTTGAGGGAATAGTGCTTGATCTTCATCCTCAACTGTGTAGGTCTGCGTGTCTAGCATCGGTTTCTTCAGCAATTTGTTCATTTTGAACTTCATTGCAATGTCTCCCAGGTGAAGATCAATCCTTCCTTGTCGAACATCAATAATTGCACCAGCTGTGCACAAGAAAGGACGACCCAGGATGAGGGGATCTATTGGTTCTTCGTCAACCTCTAGAACCAAAAAATCTGTCGGAACATAGGTGTTGCCTACTCGGACATGGAGATCTTCCAGAATACCCACCGGTGACTTGACTGACCTGTCCGCGAACACCAGGGACATTCTAGTAGGTTTAAAGTCTGTGAATCCAAGTCGCTTTGCCATGGAGTAAGTCATGAGGTTGACACTGGAACCCAAATCACAAAGAGAACAAGCAAATACTGTTTTCCCAATTTGTACCGAGAGAACAAATTTTCCTTGATCACCCAACTTCTTGATCGGCTTGTTCTGAAGCACTGCACTGCACTGCACTCCTTCGAAATTAGCGTGACCTCACCATCTCCTATTATCTTCCCCGAGATCAACCCCTTCATAAAGCTGCGCATAGAAGTTATCATCTAAATCACATCGATTAGGGGTAGCTTGAGGGTTAGATCCTCTATCATCTTCTTACACTTCATCTCCTCGCGATCCTTTTTAGACTTCTTTGCGGGAACAGGATATGGAACCCTAGGGGTGTATTCTCGCAGAGGAACAGACTCGACAGGTGTGGCTGCAGGCGCCAGATCAGTCTCAGCAGGCTGGTCCGTGTCCTCGTCAGGCGGCGGAGCAGTTTCGGACTGTGGGTTCTCACCCTCTTTTTGCTTTCCTTTCTCTGCCGCCGACAGCTTCTTAGGTGTCGCATCCAGTAGTGTTCTTCCACTCTGTAGTGCGACCGCATTGCACACTTTAGGGTTTTTATCAGTCTTTCCAGGGAGAGTTCCGTGCTGCCTCTTAACGCTCTCGGCTGTTTGTGCGATCTGAATATCCATCTGCCGCATGTGGCTAGCGACATTGTCATATTTAGTACTCAGGTCATTGAACATGTGGTTCATCCTGGAGTTGATATCTGCGGTAACCTGGTTCAACGCTTTCCCTTGAATTTGTTGACCTTGGAGCAACTGCTGCATCATTGTCGCTAGACCCTTCATCTCGTCTGTCGGAGCAGCCATAGGTGCAGGAGCGGCTTGTTGAGCAGTCTGCTGCTTTTGGTTCTGGAACTGGTTGTGATGCGCCTGGCTCAGAACGTAAGTTCTTCCTTGGTACCCCTTCTGATACCCGTTGTGCTGTCCTTGACTGTTCTGTGCATGATCAACTGGGTTGCCCGGCTTAGGGTAATTAAAAAGATGAGGGTTGTTCCTCACGTTAGGGTTTGGATGTAAGATCTTGTACTGCCAGCCTTGACCAGTCACGTAGCTCACTTCTTGTTGATCGTCTACAGTGTTCTCCGCATCGGGTGCAGCTTCTAAAACACTGTTCTCTGAACCAGTTTCTTCCATGATGAACACTTGGCTCTGATTGCCTTTTATCAGCTGGTCAACCTTTGCCGCCAGATCGTCAATGCTGTTCATGCTCTTGGAGCGATCATTCTCCTTGTTCTTGTTGAGTGAACTCGACTCCATGTTTTCGATCAGTGCAAATGTGCCTGGTGTTGTTTGGGTCATGAAATCTCCATTTCTTGAGGAATCAAGAGCATTACGAAACTCATAGCTCACTCCATCATAGAATACTTCCAGTATGTAGTCATCCTCAAACCCATGGTGAGGGCATTCCCTTTGGTACTGCTTGTAACGCTCCCAAGCATCATAGAAAGGCTCATCGGTCGTTTGCTTAAAATTGGAGATTTTATGCCTCAGAGCTGTGGTTTTCGTCTTTGTGTAGAAGTGGCTTAAGAACGCTGCTCTGACTTGTTCCCATGTAGTAAGTGTACCAGTCGGGAGAGAGACTAACCAGCGAGATGCTTTCACGTCCAAGGAGAATGGGAACAATGTGCATTTGACGTAGTCTGGTGGCACTCCATTCGCACGAGAGAAGTTGCAAACTCTCTCAAAGTTCTCAATATGGTCCAAAGGGATTTCAGCCGCGAGACCATTGAACATTTTTTTGCTGCACCAGGCCAATCAAAGCAGGCTTGATCTCATAATCCTGTCGAGTGCAGGGAGGAGGATTGATGGGGGAGCGAGTGGTAGGGAAGTTCCGCGGAAGGTTCCGCTCTCCAATTGGAGTGCCTTGTTGCTCAGCTTGCTGTGCAGCAAGTTCAGCCGCTGCTTGGCGAGCAGCTCCCTATGCGTTGATGGTCTGTTGCATCTGATGCATTTGTTGTTGCATGAGCGCCATTGCAGCAGTAAGATCATCTTGGCCTCCGTGATCACCCATTGTGGTGTTAGTAGGCCGCGGTAGTTGACGGTTCTGTCTTTCTAATCTTGCGAGCTCTTTGTTACTTAGCGTGAATAATGGTCCTTGTGCGTTTCTCCGAGTATGTCTACTGGTCATGCACCTGGATCATTGACTGAAACAAAGAGAGAAAAGCAAGTTAGATGTCTTAGACTAAATATAGAACTGAAAAATAAAGGTAAAATATCTGGTCCCCGTCGCAATGGCGCCAAAACTTGATACACTAAACCTGAACCTTTCCTAATGTCAAGTTAACAGTGGTAGTTGTAGTATTTAAGATTCAATCCAGAGGACTAGTCTACACTTTATTCTTATAAGTTTTCAACTTAGCTAAAACTAAAAGTGGGGTTTGATTTAGGTGGTAACGTGCAAGCAAAGTAAACAATTGCAAAGAATAAATTTGATATTAAAGAGAAGCCAATCTAGGGTTTTTCATCGGGTGTCAATGCTTAGCTAAACATTTATTCAAGCGCTTTGAAGTATAATCTAGAACACGGATCACTCAATTAGAATAGCCCACTGTCATGGTGCTGTTCCCTTTGCGGTTCGACCTTGACACATAAACTTTCGTTTGGATCAAGGGTCGACTACAAGCAATAGAGATCAAGTCCGATAGGTTCACCGAGCACTCTAGTATCTACTTTCGCTGACTAGAGATGCGCGGCTCATTCACTCAATATCAAGTAATCTCCTACACGGTTAATGAGTAGATTCAACCTAAAATCTAGCAGTAAGTGATCAGGTTATAACTAGCATTAAGAACAGAGATGAACAAAGACACAATATAATCGCTTATTTATGTTTAGCTCAGCGATCAACACCTTAGAACCCTAGATGAGCTAGGCAACTACTCAGCCATAACACAAGACGAACAAGACATGATAACTGAATAGTACTGCATATAAATCTTAAGAGAAATTAATAGGGTTCATGATAATCCTCTCGGTGAAGAAGAGGAGTCGTCTCCCTTACAATAGCAAATCAACAATCTGTCTTAGTCTCTTGCAAAAACTAGCGTGAAAAGAAAATAAAGATAGAGGCGGCTTTTATATGGAAGCGCCTTAGACTTCAGAGTAGGGAATAGGTGATTAGGGCAAATCTTTGAAAGATATGGAAACTTCCATAAATGTTGGGAACAATCTTCTGGCTGCTCCTAGTGGGATCAACTGTCAGACTGCTCCGCTCGATTGTTCTTCGGGGAAAGTCTACAATTCTTGCTCCTTTCTTCACGCTTCTTCCTTTAGCTCTTTAGTCCACTTCAGACCTGAAATGACTCTAAAAGTACTGGACTAACTCGATAAAACATTGAAAACCAGTTAGGAAGCATATACACAATGGTGCCAAAAACACCATATATCAAAGAACCTTATAGGAAAATGATATCACTCAAATTATCATACGATCAACTTTACTCTCTCAAATAAGAGGTTTAGTACTTAGGAATCGAATCCACAGGGAGCGTGGACATACAATAATATCGCGATTAAGATAGGTAAATAATATGAAAGCAGTAAATAGAGGAAAGCAGTAAATCAATTGGTTGTTCTGAGAATATAAGAGAAAATAGCTAGATTCATGGTCTCAGACAGTCAATATTATAATGATATAGAAGCTAAGGATATGTGAATGACGATCATATAACTCAAATTCTAATGCAAAGCTATCCAGCTCTCGCTGCGAGTCTAATCGTGACTAAGTCTGGTGCTCTAGTTGTCGCATGTAAACACGGATTGAGTGTCGGCCGATACTATTGACTAGGTATCGATCGGTACTTCCTTAGGAAAGCGTTATCGAACTGATCGATATTGTTCACTAGTTTCCTAGACCAGCTATCGCATGTATCTAGCAACCTAGCTCAGCAGATTAATTCAGGTAAAGAACCTACTTTGCGGTTGTCTATAATACTAAGTTCAGAGTTCTAGTTAGCTACTCTAGAACACAAGTAGTAAGAACAATTATGATAAAAGAAATCTATAAATTCACCCTGCCAATTCTATAGTTTTGGCGAATCCATCAAAACCCTAATTAAACCTTAAATCTAACAAATTAAACTACCCAGACATAGCAAAGCAATTCATAGCAATGTCTGAATAAAATGTATAGATAAATAAGTAGAAAATAATGAAGTTCCAATACAAATCTGAGAAGGAGGCTTGAATCTTCTCTCCAATCTAAAAAACCTTAAATAGTTTGTTGGGTAAAAAGTAGAAAAAAGATTGTGTGTTGCCCAAACAATGGCAAACACAAAAATACTAGGTAAAAATCGACCAGGAGTAGTACTGTAAATAAGATCTTTGAGCTTCAAGTCGGCCACGAACTGGTCGCCCGTCTTCTCGCGTCAGTGTCGAGCGACACCAAGGGGTCAATGTCGATTGACATTCTGTATGAATATCGACTTTGGCTGGTTTTTGAACATCTACAAGTTTCTTCAATTTTTAGCTCCAAAATGCTCCATAATCTAAACATTGCTACAAGACATACCTAGACTTGAAAAGACTCTAAGATAGATTCCAAACATATATAATAGAGTCTAAAACGATCATATACCATGGTCTAAATGTGGTAAAATCCATGGTATATCTGAAAATCTAGGAGATAGCTTTCTGTAAAACAACTTTTGGGAAATCTTTGCAGAAAAACTTGCGTAAAACAAACCAAGTAGTTCTGAAAGTCTACGAAGCGATCAACAGAGAAAATGAGAACGGAAGAAAGGGACCACATCGCCATACACAAAGTCCTCATAGCAACCAATATACCATGGATTTTACCAGTTTTTAGCAATGATATATAGTTTCTTTAGAGTCTATTTATTATGTTTCCGAGTCTTGTTAGAGTGTTTACAGTCTAGGTATGTTTTGGAACAATGTGGAGATTATGGAGAATTTTGGAGTTAAAGATAGAAGAAACTCGTAGCAGTTCAGAAACCAGCCAGAGTCGATATTCAGATCGAGTGTTGATCGACAAACATCTCTTGTTGTCGATCAAGAGCGACGTGTGTAGATGGGACGAATTTTTCAAGTCCTACGTAACAAAGTAGGACGACACTTCACCTATCAACGCTAGGGCATCCTCTGAGGGCCACCTCCAAAGAGCTTCATAGATAGCCACTTCATTCACCCTCCATCCGGAGCACGCTCAAAGTCAGTAGGACTCCTCAGTTCCATAGACGGGGGTAAAGAATATTTCCTTAGAATCTCCAAGATATCTTCGCCCTGAATCTCGGAGCGGGGCCCATCTCCATCAAGCCTCCGTGAATGGTGATGGCTCAAAGGAGCCACGGGAATCACCTCGTGTCAGCTTCAGAAACTTCTCCCCATGAAGAGATGGGAGACGAGAAAAGACTCCCAAAAAGGCGTTGGTGCCTCATGCGACCACCTACAAATGAAGCCGATAAAGAAGGAAAATAAGGATGATTGCTCATTCTTCTATGCGGGAAGAGGATGAGATTGAGAGAAGGGATGAAGTCAACACAACCTCAAGAGGTCCATATATACTACTCTACATGACGCTCTCGTAGCAAGAATGCCATCAAAGAAAAAGGAAAGGTATATGTAATGACCCACTACTCCCACCACCTCCACTATACCCACTATCTCCACCATCTCCACCATCCCCACCACTCCCACCATCTCCACCATCCCCACCACTCCCACCATCTCCACCATC
>NC_027755.1:10956479-10972894 GCF_000695525.1 Brassica oleracea var. oleracea
GCCAACTTTAGTCGACCGGTTGAGCTGTAGACTGGAAGTGTGGATAAATCGTCTACGGGCGTGTGTTACCGAGCACTTTTTCGGTGTGTGTATGAACCGAGCACCTTTTCGGTAGTGTTTTGGCCTGTTAGTGGGCGGCGAGTGCGCACCTCGCTAGGACCATTGTTTGTTGCTTGAGTACTTTAGGTACTGTGTTTGACATGCATTAGAATTAAATTATATTTATTCGGAGTGCTATGTCCGGGTCCATGGACTTCGGGGTAGCATCCCATACCTCGCTGAGCGATTCCCCTGTCGCTCACCCCTCATTCTTTCCCCCTTTTAGGTGAGACCGATGAGCAGGAGTGATTATCGGACCGGTGCTATTGGGCTTTTGGACTTCTATCGCTTTTACCGCTTTTATCTTTATCGGGCCTTTAGGCCTTTGGACTTTTATCGTCTATGTTATTCCTATTTCAGACTTTCGTTTTATATCGTATTTTATATTTCGGATGTTATCGATGTTGGGCTTTTTTGGCCTTTTGTTACCGTATTGACTTTTATATTATATGAAGATTATTATTATTTGAGTTGTATTATTATTTTATTTCCGCTTTTATCAATTTATTATATTTTGAAAGTGGCGGGTGTCACAATTTGGTATCAGAGCTATTTATTTATCGTAACATTTTATTATGTAAATCGGGGTGTCACAGTATAATTTTCAGGATATTCATAAATAATTTAAGTTTCCTTGCAAAGGATTTGGAATATAATTTCCGGAAAGATTGTATCCCTCAGGTAAAAAAGGAGATGCGCAAAAAAAATGGAAATCAACCGATTCTTTCCAAAAATAATCCCGATACCGCTTTGGTTTAAGGAAAAAGATTCTTGATTCCGGGCGACGACAACTGGCATCGATGGCATATCAACCCATAGATCGAAGTAACAAAAGCTCATTGCAGCATGATTATTTCCGTAAACTCCTGCTCCAGACCAGGAATCAACAACCTGAGCTGAAAAGTCAAATACCCACTGAAGTACTATGATCAGGCCTTGTGCCACTAAGATAAAAAAAATATAGACATTAGCAAGGCCACGGGCCATTTAAACAAGTCTTGTCATCCATTGAAATGCTAGACCATGATCACGAATCCTGCTAGATCAACTGACTTATTAGGCTTCGAGCCTAGAAACATCCACTAGACCCATGTCTACTTTCGACAAAACATCTCTCCTCCGGGTTTAAACACGGCACAGGCCTAGACAAACCTGGAAAAAGGTATCACGGAAGCGACACCTTGCTCAAAACAGATATGCTGAGAAGGAACGACTATGGTCGACCGAAGTGCACAAATTATCTCTCGAATTCAATGACAAAATCTAAATATAAGGGGTAAATTATTGGGGAAAAATAATACATGAAGAGATTTGTGACACCCGTCACCTCCTATCTGAAGAACAGCGGGCAACCAACAATATCTCGTATAATAAAAGTCCATATACCCAATTACACTCACCCAAAGCCCAAATAAAAATCCGAATAAAAAGTCCAGTAGCACCAATCCGTCCAAAATAACATATACTCATCTGTCTCACATGAAATGGGGAAGAAAGAGGGGTGAGTAACAGGGGAGTCACTCAGTGAGGTATGAGATACTAAACCCAAAGTCCATGGACCCGGACAGAATACTCCGAATAAATATAATTTAACTCTAACACGTTGCAAACACGGTACCTAAAGTACCCAGAGATCAAACAAACTGCCCACTAACAGGCCAAAACACCACCGAATATGTGCTCGGTAACACACCCCCATAGACGATTTATCGACCTCGAAGCCTTGGCACAACAGGTCGACTAAGCTGTGCCGCAGCATACACCACACCCAATGTACTGGTCTCCGGCCGACACAAAGAATTACGTCTCCATGGTCGGCTAACACCCAAATCACCTCAATATACTATATACATATATATTAACAATTATAAATGAACAAGCACTGTTGAACCATCTAACACCCTAGTTCCGGTTTAAGCAAGGAGCCTAAAACTAAACAAGCAATGACAGACTCGATTTCACACAGACGGAACACATTAGAAACAAATAATACTTATTCGAGGTCCTAAGCCGTGTAAGAGAAGCTCGGGAAAAGACCCTCACCTTAGCCAAGATCGGGAAATTGATAACATGACGGAAATAACGAGATGACTTGAGCAACAAGAAAGCTCAGGGTTTCTCCCTGGGTCTTGATATCTCTTCAATGGCGCATAAAGGCAGATCAAACGCATCACATGGAAGCTCGGCAAAAATACAAAAGATTAATTAATAAGGCTAGGGTTACAACAACTTGTTGTACAAGAAACAAGGACAAAAGCACTTAAACCTTCACGATTGACCAAAGGGCACAACATGAAATTATTAAATATGACATGAACGTAAGGGAAGAGCGGATTCTTACGTTCATCCCATGAACAAAGATAAAGCTGGCCTTGGATTTGACAAGTGGTGATGAGGGCGACTAGGACTTTGGCGACATGGATCTCCGGAGATGTACAGCTCCACGTCCGGTGGTGTTGAGACGGTGACGCAGTCATTGCTCACGTGCAATCGGCTCCGGTGCAACTTACCTCCATATCAGAGATGGAGGTGAACGGAAAGGCTGAAGACTTCTTTCAGTTCTCCACTTTGACGGCTAGGTTTAAAATGAAGGAGATACACACGTTGGGCGTATATATACATATACCAAAACGCAGTGGAAAAAGAAAATAATTTGGCTTGGTTTATTAAAATTATTATTGAAATCAAACCGGTTAAGAAAGCAATTACCGGATTACAAGATTACTCCAGCCTCCGAATAGGACGGTGGCCTTCCGATTCCTGCCTGGAGAAATCACGGCTCAAGTTCCGGCTCCATTCATGCTTCCGGGTATAAATGGAAGATTTCTACTAAGTAAGATTCTTCCATATTTATGAATATGGAAAACTCTAGCCTAATAACCGACTACGGCTAAATTATAAAGGGGGTCCAGATCCTAAAACAAGTGATCGACATTTAGAGACTAAGAAAATAGAGTTAAGCGATTAAACTAGGGTGTATACACCAAATGTTGCAGTTTCTGCTCATACAATCAATAAAATCTCTCTTTCAGTCTCGTTTATTTCTCATCACTTGTTTATTTATGATTACGTAGTACTTACAAAGATCCCACATAAAATTACCCTAACATGATGCATCATAAGTAAGGGCTAGAAAATGATCTACTGAACAGTGTTCCTCGGTAGTGATAGTACATGGCCGCTTGCTTTTTCATTTTTCTGCATTCATTACGGTCGTCGGGCAGGGTATCTTTTTCAAGATATTCGCTGATCCGGGTCTGTTCATTCTCGATAGAAAAAATTCTTGATAGTGCAATTTCCTACTCCGTTGCTGGCCACTAAAGCACGACAAAAGAATATTCATTACAGTATTGCTTTATCAATTTTTACAATCTTTATTTTTAATTTAAATGAAGAAAAAAACTTAATTATTTTGTTAATAAAGTTTTGGTATACATACGATACGAACCCACGAACCCATGGCCAGATCATTGAGTTGCCAGTTTTTGGGTTTATAATACAAATTTTTAACCGATTCTACTTTCGCTGGATTTTTGCTATTAATCTAACCTAGACTGGTTTATGGTTGGTGGTTTAACCCCGTCCGGCACAGGTTTAAAAACACTGGAGAGAACCATAGTTACTATCTCGTTGAAGTAGTTGACGTATGAAATGTCGACAAAAAAAAAGTTCACGTACGAAATAACACGACCAAGCAATGGCAATCCAGTAGTATTTATCTATACAAAAATCTTACAAATCATTTCTCCATAACCCACAACGTATTCAACATATGTATCTCTGGTCTATTCCTCTTTCATCTTTGGACCAGCTCAGGATTTTGTTTCACTGCGCATTACAAAACCAATGCGGAGACATATAATCAGCCTTCTCAACAACCTAAGATATAATCGAAACAAAAGAGCCCATGTCCTTTCGATTTACCACTAAGAAGGACAAAAACATATATTCGATGTAATACCACACTGTAACTAAAACACATCCTTAAATAAAATTGAAGTAGAGGATCTCGCGAGTAACAAGAAGAAACCAGGTTTATTACCTTACGATGACAGTCTTGGTGTGAAATTTTCTGGTTGTTAATATTAACAAACACCTCGCATGACACTTTTCCCTGCAAGATAAACAGTTTTACCCATCACTCAGATGTTTAAATCTTAACTTTGACACAATAAAAGTTTTCAAAAAATCAAAAGATTCAAAGTTAGAAACTCTTGACAAAGTTAATTTCAACTACGTATAGGTTATGGCAGAAAACAGTGGCAGTAGTTTCAGTAAACAATGAAGTTTCCAACCCCTCTGTTAGTTAATTATCCAAACTTCATTTAACATTCACCAAAGAGAGAATACCACGAACCACCCTACAGAAAACATAAATAGTTTTTACAAGATGACAAGCATATTCCCTACAATTATAATTATTGAAAAAAAAGATGAGTATTTTTATCTTAGAAGTTCAAGAAATCCCGATCAGCATATAACTACAGAAGATCAAACAAGTTCCGGTCCAAAGAACTATAATCCTGAACTAGAAAACTCTAAGTGAGCAAAAAAATAAATATAAAGAAGCTCTCCATCGAGTAGGAGTGGAGACATCAAGGCACAAGAAATAAAACAGACAATACTAGAGGTTAAGACATCATTCAAAGAACCACTGAATCAAGTCTCAAAACAAAACAAATGACTGTCTAAGAAACAGCGTAGTGAAGAGCAACACAACAAATACTAGAACGCAAGAATACTTGTGAATTGAGAATTTAAATAGTGAATTTGCGCACGAAAACTAAATAGAAGTTCCAAAAACTGCATCAGAGTTCCAAAATTGGCCTTTGCTCAGCCATAAATGTTCCAAGTGAATTACCTGAATTGGGATTTGAAAGAGAAGAACACCAAGATCACCTTTGACCTGAGCGATCGTATCAAAAGGGATAACACCTTTAGCCAAATCACCGATCAAGTAAATCACATCGTGAACAACCTCTAGACCATCGAGTTCAAGAGTCGCGTTAATATAAGAGCTATCACGAGCACGAAGGTGTCCACCTCGAGACTTGACAAGCCCTAGCTCTCTCCCTCTATACCCGATCGAGACCACAAGCGAATCGTAATCAAGGGAGAAGAAATCGCGGTTCCTGACTTTGATCGTGAGCGAAAACGAGAGATCGAGCGTGGGTTTAAACGAATCGAGGACTCGTATGTGGTTGAGCTGGATTCGAGAGACATTGATTTCTGGATCCGAAGGGTAGAGGAAGTAGACGGCGGCAGAGAGGAGGAGGATTGCGGCGGTGAAGAGGATAGAGCAGCGGAGGCTGCGGAGGAACGAAGGGCGAGGGTGGCGGCGATAAGGAGTTAGAACGATGACCGTTTGAGAAGGCTGTGATGAAGGAAGAGGTGTATAAGGTATGCCGTATTCTCGCTTCGACGCCATTATCATCTGCCAAGAGTTGAGATTGAGAGAGCCTCAAGGGGGTAATGAAATAGATTTGGGGAATTATTGGGCTTTTCCGGTGGGAGTTACATTCTTAAATTGTGTATTAATTTATTAGAGCCCAAATATTTTGGGATCCTGATTATTAGCATGTGGAGCAAGAAAGACCGTTGAAAAAAACAATACGATCAACGGTGTAAGATTTAGGGGTTTATTGAATCAAGGATTTGAGTAAATCCAAAAAAAAATCCATGATTTAAGTAAATCTTAAAAAAGATTGTTACAAGTTTTAATGTTTTTGAAGAAATTTCAGAGTTTTTGGAAAAAATTCAGAGTTTTTGAAAAAACCTTTTAAATTTTCAATATTTAATTAGAATAATATTTTCTTAAAATACTATAATTCAATATTTTTACTGTTTTATGAAATATATAGAATATATGAGAGTTTAAAAAAAATATAATTTTAGTTAATTTTTCATTTTTTTCTTTCAAACAATTTTATCTTCTTTTTTTTAAATGTCAAACTGTCAAGTATTTTTTTTTAAAAAAAATTTCAAATACTATTATACAGAAGATGGTATTTGACTCATCGTTTTTTTACTATAAAATATCATCCAAACCCCACCAAATCTCATTTGGTAGATTTTATAATTTCCAATAGCTCGAATTTGAGAGAACTTATACAAATAACTAATACCAATAAACTTGATAACTGCAAGAATTCTTATCGACTGAATTTAGAGTTCTATATAAAATCCAATAAACTTGGATTTCATATAGACCGTAAAAATGTTAGATACAATAAAAAGAGATTTGAAAAAAAAAATTGAAATCCTCTCAAATCCTTGATCCACTAAAATCCCATTAATTTTGTGTTTCTATAACCCGTGAAAAGAGAAGAAAAAAAAAAGTTGACCATAAAAAAAAAGAGAAGAAAACAAAAACAATCTTATTATATAAAGCTTGGTTCTTCGAAGTTGCTAATTAACATGATCGTGATATATGGCGACTAAAATTTAAGATTGTGACATGTGTTAAAAATATTAAATTTTTGTAATCTTATTATTTGATAATATATAATTATACTTATCTAAAATAAAGTATTTAATAGTAATTTTTCTTTTTTTATAAATCCTAATTAAAATAAATTTGGAAAGTTTATTTGAAAGTAATTTTCCCTTTTAAAAAGAACTTCATGAAAACATTATATTGAGATGGTGGCATAAGTAAATTGTAAAAATAGTACTATAAAATATCTAAATGTAACCGAACATAATTAAATGAAAGTAATTTTCCTTTTCATAAATCATAAACCAAATATAACTGTAAAACATTATTTTATAGTAATTATTCCAAATTTTCTTTATAGATACCTAACATAAAGTACTTGATAGTAATTTTCCTTTTCTAAAATCATAAATGAAATATAGTTAAATATATATACATATATAATTATTATTTAAAATAAAATATAAGATAGTAATTTTTTTTATTTTTTTTAAACAGTTCCTAAACAAAAGAAAGGTTGAAAATTATTGAAAGTGATTTACCTTTAAAAAAAATGAAAACTTTTTTTATATTAAAAGTAATGACAAAATGAATTGTAAAAATAGTAATGTGGAAAACTTATTAATTTTAACTAAAAATAATTATTTGATAGTAATTTTATAAAACAAAAACAGTAGATTATTAAAAAAAAATAGTTTATAATAATTATTTTAAAGTTTCTAATTAACATTATCGCGACAGATGACAATAAAAAATTAAGATATTGACATGTGTTAATTGTTTTATAAATATATGATAATTATCTAAAATAAAATGTTTGATAAAACTTTTTTTTCAAATCATAGAAAATAGAATTTTAAATGAGTTATTTGATAATAATTTTACCTTTATAAGAATCTGATGAAGAACATGATACTAGAAATAGTAAAATAATGAATTATATAAACAGTTATTTTAAAAATTATATAATTATAATTGGAAATTGTTATTGATAGTATTTTTCCTTTTCTAAATTTTTGAATAAAATATAATTCTAATTTTTTTTTTGATGAAATTATTTTACAGGAGTTTTTCTTTTCAAAAAATCCTAAACAGAATAAAATTTATTTCTTTTCAAAAAATCCTAAACAGAATAAAATTTAATTTTCAAGAGTATTTGATAGAATTTATTTTTCAAATCGTAAATAAATTTGATTTGTAAAACAAGTTTTTAAAATATTTCTTATAAATAACAAAAAATTTTGTTTAATAATAAATTTTGATGTTTAAAAGATCACAATAATTATATTTGTATATAGGATTAGATTCTCTCTCATTTTTTACCTTACATAATAGCAGATAAAAGAAAAGTATTATAAAAGAACCTAAACAGTTGATTATTAAAAAAAATAGTTTATAATAATTATTTTAAAGTTTCTAATTAACATTATCGCGACACATGACAATAAAAAATTAAGATATTGAGATGTGTTAATTTTTTTTATAAATATATGATAATTATCTAAAATAAATTGTTTGATAAAATTTTTTTTTAAAATCATAGAAAATAGAATTTTAAATGAGTTATTTGAAAATAATTTTACCTTTATAAGAATTTGATGAAGAACATGATACTAGAAATAGTAAAATAATGAATTATAAAAACATGTATTTTAAAAATTATATAATTATAATTGGAAATTGTTATTGATAATATTTTTCGTTTTCTAAATTTTTGAATAAAACATAATTCTAAATTTTTTTTGATGAAATTATTTTACAAGAGTCTTTCTTTTCAAAAAATCCTAAACAGAATAAAATTTAGTTTTCAAGAGTATCTGATAGAATTTGTTTTTCAAATCGTAAATAAATTTGATTTGTAAAACAAGTTTTTCAAATATTTCTTATAAATAACAAATTTTATGTTTAATAATAAATTTTGATGTTTAAAAGATCACAATAATTATATTTGTATAGAGGATTAGATTCTCTAAAATTTTTCACCATACATGATAGCAGACAAAAGAAAAGTATTATAAAAGATTTATTTCTTCACACAGCTCTAAATTTCTTTACTATTAATTTGCTACATCTTATGTGTACATAAAATTATGTTGCCGTTGTTAATCAGCTTATGCCACCATTATGTTTATGCGCTTATATGCATAGAAAATATATAATTAGCTATAATGTCACGTTGAAAGAATTGAAAATATTGTCAAATTTGTACATTCAAGTGTTGGTGAAAATTATTTATTTCAAATAAAAATTAAAGAATTAGATTTTAATCTTTGAAATTTTGCGGTCTCAAAGATTCATAAAAACATAAAGGTAAATATACTACATATTATATATTTTTTTATTTTACTAAAATTAATATTTCAATTTTGATTTATTTCTATTAAATCAACTTTATGGATAAGAACTGTAAAAACAAACGCAAAGAACAAAGATAAAAAAATTTAAAGTAAAACACGTGAGAATATTTAGAAAATGACATTCTTATGCTGAATTTATATTTTAATTCAGTTGTGTAACATTATCTATTTAAATTGTGTTGCTTTTAATTTGTTTTAAACCCTAGAAACAATACGGAGGATTTACACCAAAAAAGTTTTCAATATGTTTTAAGTTTAGTTACATACCATTAATATTATTTTAATGTTAGTTAAGTTTTTTAATATTATATCATTTATAAATTAAATAAAAAAATTAGTTAAGTTTTTTAATATTATATCATTTCAAATTAAATATCAAAGAATTCGTATGTTGTACGGATCCAAATCTAGTATATAAAAAGGCATGGTGTAGGATTTAGTTTAAGCCAATGACAAATTTTAGTCTGACCTGTCATAATGAATTCAAGTCGACAAATACAAATACCTAGCTACAGCTATGAACTAATAGTTCTCAGTGACCCACTTAAAATCTATCTCATGAAAGCCATTATCATGTTGACTCTTCACCTTTATTTTGTTTGAAATCACTGTAATTCGCCGTCATCACAACTCATCCTCCATCATTTAATTATGTTTTAACTCTTTCATTGATGACTTCGTTTCAACTCCCTTTGTTTCTCTTTCTTTATAAATTACCTCATCGAATCTTCCAACCAAGCCAACTATACAACTTCTATAGAAAAAGTTAAAGTGATTGCCATGAAATCTGCTATATCCACCAAAAAGTCTCTTGTCGCAGTGTTTTTCAACTATATTTAATGAGTTACAATTACTATTATTATCCTATCAAAAAATTTCAACTCCATTGATAAAGGTTTTTTTTTTGAACAACATTTTATAAAGAATCAAATTGTATACGATTCATACAAGTAATGTATTAGCCAAGAGGGCGGAGTTGATAACATAGCATAGTCAGTAATCATCTCAGCTGCTTGTTTAGAGAGAGCATCAGCCGTCGTGTTCTTCTTGCGATTAACTGATCCTATGGAGCAGAGGGATAAACGTGAGATCCATTATCTGATGTCATAAAGGATGTTGCCTAGTTGAACATGTTGATCAACAACTTGATTTATGATTCTTGCCAGTTCCAAACTATCCCCTTCAAACCAAACATGTCGCCAACCTCTGATCCAAATCTGTTGAACTGCATATAGGAATCCAAGAGCTTCTCCTTGAAGGGGAGAAGATACATTACTCATCTTCGCCATACTAGCTGTCATGTCCCCGATCCTAGATAGGATCGTCCGGACGGACTGTGGCGCGAGGCAATACTCTGATCAGGTCATCTGGCCTTGAGACAAGCGTGCCATGGTCCAAATTGACGATTAAGGACGTCAGACAGCTGAGACTTAACCTGGATACGATGGAGACAAGTTGTTTAGAGCTGGATGAGTGATCCGGTAGCTGGACGAGGTCCGGGTCAAGCTCAATCAGCTCAAGAGAGTGTGGTATCAGCTCACTCAGTGTCGTTCAGCTCACGGGAGCTGATGGACTAGCTCACTCAGCTGGGGACAGTTGGCAATCAGCTCACCTAAGCTTGGCGGAGTGTTCCGGTCCGGACCAGTGTGGCCGGGTCTGAACGGTTACCGAACCGTCCCGATGGTCCGTGTGGGACGAAGAGTCCAGGTGCGATCTTGGCTGAACCAGGAAATGAGACAAAGGCCTGGGAGAGTTGGTTTCCGTGTGGGAACTGCCAGGGGAGCAGTTGGGGCGGTTATGGGAGCGGTTCTGAGCGGTTTTGGGCGAAAAGGTACAAGGAGACTAGTGGCATCTTCTTGGCCAATCCTTTGTAACCGATCGGCCAGAGCAGTTACCGGTCCCTCTCTCTATAAATACAGACTCTTGGGGTCGATTTTGGGCATCATTTTTCCTTGGGAAAGCCCTGAAGAAATCGTGAGACAAAAGAGAAAGAGAGTGGCCGGCGACTTGAAGAGCAACCGTGTGTAGTGGCGCTTGATCTGATCCGACCTAACCGTGACCGTTTGAAGCAGGATGGATACCAGACAAAAAGAGAAGGAGAAGGACTTGGCGCCTGGAGAACGGACTCCTAAGGTTAGTGGTGTGGTTCGCAAACCATTGGACATAGCGGGCGGTTGATCCGACAGAGTCTATGGTCCGATCTGTTTTGTTGGTTACACCCATTCCCACTTTCTGATTACTTCAACTTATACTCTGGAAGATTATGGTTTAGTCTGTGGGTTCAGACTTGATGGCACTGATCCAAGGTCTTGGCCGATTCAGGAATGTAGCCCTCGGCCTTAGCCGGGCGGTTCATCATCAGGATCCATATGATCGGGGTCGATTCTTTGGATTTTGATTATGGGAATCTCTTAGTTGGGATTTATCATGAGTTTTAGTGAATTTTATTTAGTTTTTGGAACACTTTTGAAATCAGCCAGATTAGGGCTTGATGTGTAGTTTGATGATTAGTTATGGAACCAGTCATGCAATGATAGATCCTTGTGTTAGGTTATCTGATCATATGTTTGTGTGTTGTGTTTGTGGTTCCAGGTACAGACTTGGACTGTGGTAAGGGAAAGGAACTGTGAGGACTCTAGCCGTGGGAAGATGTGTGGTGATTGGGTCATTGTTGATAGATGTGAAATACTGATAACCTATTGTGCTTGTTGTAAACTTATGATAGCCTTGTGTGCAACTTATGTATTAAGAACGAATGGATGTTGTATGTATCTTGTTTAAGTATCTATAAAAATAACAATTTGCTTTACTTGAATCTGATTGTCTTATTATGATTGAATGAACCTCAGAACTCTGAAAAATACTTAGAAAAATATTACATATGAAATCGGAAGTAAAGGGATCGAACTGAATTAAATGATTAAGTAAGCCGTGGTCTGGTTGGATTGAGGAATCCATGATCGGGTCTTACAAGTTGGTATCAGAGCTGATTGATTCTAGGATTTGTTTGGGTTATTGGGATCCCCACACATTCGGCTGTTGAGACTCACGGTAAGGGGGTTGTTCTTCCCTTTTTGTTGAATGCTTGGTTGCATAATAATAGGATTGGATTGAGGTTTTTGGATTCTGGTATGAACTAAGCGGAAGTCTAAGAAAGGAAAGGAGGCAGCTGGAGCATCCGGGAATGTTGAGGCTGAGAGAGTCGATCCAACTCAGGTGTTGCCTACTCAGGTGTTGCCGACCCAGACGGGTCCGATCAACAATGAAACTGGATTGCCGCAAGGACCAATCCTTCTGACTGAGTCTAACAGGGAAGAGGCTGGTGATCAACGTGATCAGAACCAGGACCAGGAAGCTGAAACTTCTCGTACTGATGAACGGGTTGGTCTTAACATGGCCGGTGGTGCTGAGAATGTTGAGACTGGTCCGGAAAGGGAAGTGGCCGAGCCTTCCATGAGGGAGGTGTTGGAGGCTTTGACGTTCATGGGAGCACAGATGGTGACGCTGACCCAGGTGTTCACACCTTTGGTGAATTCATCTGTGGGTCAGGTTACTCCTCCAGTTCGTGTGTCTCCTCGGGCTGCTGGTGAATGTTTGAGATCAGTAGCTGAGGTGGTAGAGCTCGACCCACCGGACCGGGTGGTACGTAAGGTTGATTACCTGAAGGTTTTGGAGCACATCTCCAAATTGGGAACCAAACACTTTGCTGGAAGTGTTGATCCTATTGAGGCTGATGAGTGGAGGAGCAGGTTGGTACGCAACTTTAGCTCAACTCGTTGCCCTGAGGAGTACAGGAAGGACATAGCTGTCCATTTCCTGGAAGGTGACGCACACAATTGGTGGTTGGCGCTAGACAAGCGTACCAACGGCACCATTGAGCGTTTTGCTGACTTTGAGGTTGAGTTCAACCATAAGTACTTTCCTGCTGAGGCGTGGGATCGTTTGGAGTCAAAGTTCTTGGACTTGACTCAAGGCCGGAAGACGGTTCGTGAGTATGAGGAGGAATTCAACCGGCTCAGAAGGTATGTGGGAAAGGAGTTGGAGGATGAAGCGGTTCAGGTCCGTAGGTTTATCCGTGGCTTGAGGGCCGACCTTAGGACATACTGCTCGGTCCACAGCTTCCATACTGTGTCTGAACTGGTGGAGAGGATGGCAATCCTTGAGGCTAACCTTGCTGAGGAAGTCAAGGTGAAGTCTAGGAGTCATGCCACGTCTGGTGGATCTGGTGGATCCAGTGGCGACCGTAAAAGGAAGAGGGACGCGGCCGAGGAGGATTAAACCTCAAATGGTAGGCCTGAGTGTCCTAAGTGTGGTAGACGCCATGGAGGCGAGTGCTGGAGAGCCATGGGTGCTTGTACTCGTTGTGGCAAGATGGATCATGCGGTTCGGGACTGTCCGGGACCGGACCAGAGTCGGGGACTGGGCTCGGGTGGTGGTGGATCTTTCCACTATCACGGCTGTGGCAAGGCAGGACATCTCCATAGGGATTGTCCCAAGTCACAGGGTGGACAGGACAAAAACCGTGGAGAGGCAAACAAGTCGAGCCAGAACCGGGGTCAGTCCTCCACACCAAGAGTGTATGAGCTGTCTAAGGACGCGGACGAGGCTGGACCGTTCAAGGCTATCACTGGTAAAACCTCTTGATTTATCTTTTCAATTCAATAGCATTGCATGGTATGGAACCTAGGATGGATAGATACCTGGACTAGGACCTTGATAAATGCCTTGAGTAATGTTATGGAACTTAGAACAGATAGATGCTTTGAGTGGACCTTGAATAGGGCCTTAAGTGTTGATGAATAGATACTTTGAATGGACCTTGTGTAGGGACCTTGAGTAATGGTGGTGTGGAAACACATGTACGTTTCGACACTGGAGCTACACATAGTTTTGTGAGCCCAGGGATGATCGGAAAGGGTTTGTTTCGGATAGGAACTGAGGATGAACCCTGCATAGTGAATGCCGCTGGTGGCCAACAGATACATTCATTAGGGCGGGTTAAGGGGATTCCGGTAGTGATCGAAGACAGGGTAATGCCTGCGGATCTGATTGTTATCCGCCTTGAGAATCATGAAGTGATCTTAGGTATGGATTGGCTTGGAGAGCATAGGGCCACCCTTGACTGTCGTCATGGACGGGTGCAGTTTGAGATGGGTTTTGAAGCCCCGGTTAGCTTCCAAGGGATGTGTCCGACCCCTGGAAATATAGTGGTGTCAGCAGTTCTAGCGGAACGGATGCTTGAAAATGGTTGCGAGGCCTTTTTGGCTACCATTACCACTAGGGAGGTCGTAGGGGGTGGTAACCAGGACGGGATTCCGGCTGGTCAGTGAGTTCGAGGATGTGTTTCGGGCACTACAGGGCATTCCCCCTGATAGGGCTGACCCGTTCATAATAGAACTGGAAACAGGGACAGCCCCAATGTCAAAAAGTCCCTACCGCATGGCTCCGGCTGAGATGGCAGTGCTGAAGAAACAACTTGAAGAGTTGTTGGATAAGGGCTTTATACGCCCCAGTGTCTCGCCTTGGAGAGCACCAGTTCTCTTTGTTAAGAAAAAGGATGGTAGCTTCAGGTTGTGTATTGATTACACTACAAGAAAACAACGGTATTCTGACGGACATTCCGACGGAAAATGAAATCCTCGAAATATCCCGAGGAATTTCCGAGGAAACACAAAATTTGGTTTCCTCGGAATTTCCTCGGAATATACCGACGGAATTCCAAGGAAATTTCAATCCGTCGGAATATTCCGAGGAAATTCCGAGGAAATATGTGTTCCTCGGAAAAAACCGATGAATTCCGAGGAAATATTATAGCCGTTGGAAAGCCGTTTGAGGATTTTGAAAAATTCTGAGGAAATTCCGACGAACTAGCCGTTGGCGTCGGAATTTCGTCGGAATTTCCTCGGTCTGTCGGCAGGATTTAAACTATAAATACAAGCACTCCTCTTCCTCTTCATTCACTCCATATCTTCATCCTCCCTCTTATTCTATTTACACACGAATTTGATTCATAAAAAATATGTCTTCTTCAAATTATTTTCGTTCTTGGATCGATCGACCTCATTTGGATCCGAACACGAGATTGCTTACGGAAGAATACCAACGAGGTATAACCGAATTCATGGGGTTAGTTCACCGACAACCGAATGCAAAAACAGGTAAGTTAAGATGTCCTTGCTCTAATTGTAAAAATAGAAAGGTTATTAAAGAGTGGGATGTTTGGACTCATCTATATTTGAGTGGGTTTACACGAAGTTACAAAATTTGGTATCATCATGGGGAAACTGATTATGAACATGGTAGTACTAGCGAACCTCAGCCAGCGGTTAGATTAGAAGAACCAATTAGAACAGATGTAGATTATGGTGTAGGTACTGAGCAGATGGTAAATGATCATTTTAGAGGGGAAGATTTACCCAATGCAGAAGCTAGGAGATTTTATGATATGTTGGATGCTAAAAAGCAACCATTGTACGAAGGTTGCAGAGATGGTCATTCAGCTTTATCATCTGCTACAAGATTGATGGGCATTAAAACAGATTATAATTTGGCTGAAGACTGTGTGGATGCGATTGCTGATTTTGTAAAAGGTATTCTACCCGAGGATAATGTAGCTCCTGGTTCATACTACGAGGTTCAGAAACTCGTAGCTGGTCTTGGTTTATCGTATCAGGTAATAGATGTATGCAGCGACAACTGCATGATTTATTGGAGGGCGGATGAACAGCGGGTTACATGCAAATTTTGTGGAAAGCCTCGTTATAAAGATACAATTGGAAGAGTTCCAGTGCCATATAAAAGGATGTGGTATTTACCTTTGACGGAAAGGTTGCAGAGGTTGTATCTGTCTGAACGCACAGCGCAACCAATGAGATGGCATGCGGAGCACTCAACAGATGGTGAGATCAGACATCCTTCAGATGCAAAAGCGTGGAAGCATTTCCAATCAAAGTATCCCGACTTTGCGTATGAAAGAAGAAATGTCTACCTTGGATTATGTACTGATGGTTTCAGTCCGTTTGGCAAGAGTGGAAGACAATATTCTCTATGGCCCGTCATTCTTACACCATACAACCTCCCCCCAAACTTGTGCTTGCGACGAGAGTTTTTGTTTCTCTCGATTCTCGTTCCCGGACCAGAGCATCCTAAGAGATCACTTGATGTGTTTCTTCAGCCACTAATATATGAGTTGCAACAACTATGGGCTCAAGGTGCTGAAACATACGATGTTTCGTGTAAAGAAAACTTTCAAATGCGGACAGTACTAATGTGGACAATAAGTGATTTTCCAGCATATGATATGTTGTCTGGATGGACAACGCATGGAAGGATATCATGTCCATATTGTCAAGATAACACTGATGCTTTCCAACTAAAACACGGAAGGAAAACGTGTTGGTTTGACTGTAACAGGAGATTCCAACTACCTGATCATCCATATCGTAGGAGTTGGAATTTGTTTACGAAAAACAAGAGGGTGTTTGACAGTCCACCTCCGGAAATTTGTGGAAAAGATTTGAAGA
>NC_027755.1:10973836-10979092 GCF_000695525.1 Brassica oleracea var. oleracea
TAATTCGTCGTAAAGCCCCTATTACGACGAATTTACAACGAATACCGCCCTCGTAAAAAATATGTTTTCTTGTAGTGGTATATGTTCCATTTGAAGAAGATGGTGAAAAATTTAAGTAGGGTGGAAGGTTCTATAGTCGCACAGATGATCAATGAAGAAACTTCAAACTTTGCCGAGTACTACTTTCCAGCAGAAGTTCAGACCAAAAACAGAAGACCTGCTCGGCATGATGATAGAGGCGAACGGGCAACATATCATGTTACGGTTCCAGACATTTTCACAGACGTTGGACGACTTAGCGGAAAACCAAAGGACCGTCGACTTACTGAGCAGGAGCGCAGTCATTTGCAAACATATTTGCTCACCAACTGCGAAGACGTTCTTCAATATGAGAGGTAAATAAATTAGCTTACAAATTTTTATTTTAACAAGTTGAAATTTAAATCTTAATTAATTATATTATTGTCATCATATACAGGATTTTCAAATAAATAGGGCTGTGGACAGCATCTACATCAACTATCAATCACCCCCAATATAAATGAGACCAAATCTTTTTAGTTGGAAAATTATTGATGTGAGAAGGAAAAACTACATGACCCCCCTAATCTGCTCAAAAGTCTACTTATAACAGATATGAGTACAATCATGTAATTTTTGTTAAACAAGAACAAATCCAGATTCTATCTACAAGAGCAATTTCCAACATAAGAACAAAAAAACAACCACAACAAGAGAACAATACAAGAGCTTCATAATTAGTAGCCACAAAAAACCTGATATTATTAAGATTCTAGTAGCAAGAAACTAATCCCATAGTAAAAACTCAATATGAACAAATCACCAACACTTTTACCAAATTTCAACTCAATCAAAGAAGAACTCACAGTCAAATTCACCAAACACCAAAATAGTACCTGCTACAGAACTGTAGCGACTCATTTTAATAAAATCAATATTAAAGGGAGACCAAATATTGAAACGCTAACTCTGCCATTGAATCTCAAACTAACTGAGAGACGAAACTTCTCACAAAATATAAGTTAGATCCTTACATTTTGGACATCCAAAGCTGTCTTGATAAATTCATGCGAATTCTATCTTTTTTTTTCTTATTTTCTCATTTGTGTCTTATCATAGCCTTTTGTCTTAACCCTACGAACTAGATTTTGACCCGTGCTTTTAAAAAGAATAGACATGTGTTTTGTGGACGATTTTGATAAAAAACATTTACATGAATTTAAAGATTTTTTAATTAGAAAAATAATTTTTTTAACAATATTCTAATATAATGTTTGAGTTTTAAATAGTGTTTTTACAGCCGACTCAGACTTGCAGTCAAACCAGTAGATCTCGCGACTCGTGTATAATTTGATTTGTATTTAATGAAAAGTTCATTAATTAAAAAATCGATAAACCCCGATAAAAACTAAAACCCTCTTCTGACCCCTGATTCGATACCCGATTGATGGGATAAAAACCCAAAAATCTGATAATATTTTAATTTTTTTTTGATTAAATTATTCATATACTTATTAATATTACAAATAATTGAATAAATTTTGTGATTCCTAAGACTTTGTTGAAATTTTTATAATTTAATTTGAAGAAAATGAAATTCGGTAATAAAAAACACAATCTCGTGTTAATTTCATGTACATACTCATAATTGATCTCTATTTGCTAAATAATACTATATACGAAAGTAAATAGTAATATTCAAATAGATATATGTAAGGGTGTCAAAATGGGTAAACCAACCAAACCAAACAATATCCAAATGGTTTTAAGCTTATATGGGTTATGGTTTTAACCAATCCATTTGACAAATGGGTTGGGTCAATCCATAACTCATTTAAGTTAATGAGTTAATGGTTTTAAGGGTTAACCCATGAACAATAATTTTATAGCTTAAATGGTTACTAAGTAAAAATATTATTTTGGGGCTGAAAACAAAAAGAACACTTAGACTTTTGATAAATATAATTATATAGTTTTGGTGTTAGAAACAATTTTATTATTTTAGCAGGGAAGATAATTTTGTGATTTTCGTGAGAAAACTATATTTAACATTTTGGCGGAAAAACAAGAAATTCTTTTTTAAAGGAAATACAATTTTACGGTTTAGGCGAGAAAACACAGTATTACGGTTTTGGCCGGAAAATACAATATTGCGGTTTTGGTGGGAAAACACGATTTTGTGGTTTTGATGGGAAAATAATTTTTTGCGGTTATGACGGAAAACACATTTTTTGTCGGAAAAACACGATTTTACGGTTTTGGCGGAAAAACTCAATTTTATGATTTTGACGGAAAAATCGATTTTGCATTTTTGGCGGAAAAACTAAATTTTACGGTTTAGGCGGGAAAACTCAATTTTGCCGTTTTGGCGGGAAAACTCAATTTTGCAGTTTTGGCGGAAAACTCAATTTTGCAGTTTTGGCGGAAAAACTCAATTTTACGGTTTTGGAAGGAAAACTCAATTTTACAGTTTTGGCTGGAAAACTCAATTTTGCGGTTTTGACGGGAAACTCGTTTTTACGGTTTTAGCGAGAAACTCAATTTTACGGTTTTGACGGAAAAAACTCGATTTTACGGTTTTGGCGGAAAACTCGATTTTACTGTTTTGGCGGGAAACTCGATTTCACGGTTTTGGCGGGAAAACACGACTTTGACGTTTCGGCGGGAAAACTCAATTTTACTGTTTTGGCGGGAAACTCGATTTTACGGTTTTGGTGGGAAACTCAATTTTACGGTTTTGGCGGAAAAACTCGATTTTACGGTTTTGGTAGGAAAACTCGATTTTACTGTTTTGGCGGGAAATTCGATTTCACGGTTTTAGCGGGAAAACACGACTTTGACGTTTCGGCGGGAAAACTCAATTTTACGGCTTTGGCAGGAAAACTTGATTTTACGGTTTTGGTGAGAAACTCAATTTTACGGTTTTGGCGGAAAAAACTTGATTTTACGGTTTTTGTGAAAAAACTCGATTTTTTTATTTTGGCGGAAAAACTCGATTTTACGGTTTTGGCGGGAAACTCAATTTCACGGTTTTGACAGGAAAACACAACTTTTCCGTTTTGGCGGGAAACTCGTTTTTTTATTTTGGCGGGAAACTCAGTTTTACGGTTTTTGCGGAAAAACTCGATTTTACGGTTTTGGCGGGAAAACTTGATTTTACGGTTTTGGCGGGAAAACTTGATTTTACGGTTTTGGCGGGAAAACTTGATTTTACGGCTTTGGCGGGAAGCTCAATTTTACGGTTTTAGCGGAAAAACGCGACTTTGCCGTTTTGGCGGGAAAACGCGATTTTACGGTTTTTGTGGGAAAATACGACTTTGCGATTTTGCAAAAAAATACAATTTTCTGGTTTTGACGAGAAAAGAAGACTTTGTGATTTTGGCAAGAAAACATGATTCTGTCGTTTCTGTGGGAAAATGAGATTTAGTGTTTTGATGAAAAAAATCCAATTTAGAGTTTTGGTAGAAAACTTGATTTTATGATTTTGGCAAAATTTATGATTGAATTTGGCTTTATTAAAAAGTCAATATATTATAGTTTTATATATAAGAAAACTTGGGTGTTAACAAATTTATATATATATGTGTGTGTGTTAGATTTAGTTTATTAAAATTTTGTTATATATATGAAAAAATAAATAAAATTTGGTGTAGTAAAATTGATATAGAAATTTAGTTTTGTTATTTTTTGTTTATTTATTTGATTTGAGTTTTTGTTTGTTATAAATTTTTATTGGTTTGGTTATGGATATATAACTCATTATCCATTAGAATCCAAACAATTTTAACTCAATCCACTAAGTCTATTAATCCGTTTAATCCATTAATCCATTTGTACCCAGTTATTTTATCCATTAAAATCCATGGTTTGTATTGAAAATATGCATAACATTCAAATGATCTATTTTGTATTGTACCCATTATATGGAACATGAGTTGTAATTGGTTTTCTCCGTTAAAAAAAATCGTACACTGATATTACAGATGTCACCTAAAAATATTTGACTTCTTCGATATCTTATTGATCAACAATAATATTTATTTAGTATATTGTAAAGTGACGTGAATATCTAACCGGACGTATTACATATATGAATATTTAAAGTTTTAAACTGCTATTAGATATTTCAAATTAATTTAAATCAAACCGGTTGATAACCGATTTACATTATACATGTTGTCGAGACTAAAGTCAGAGTATATTTAATTATTAATAATAATAGTTATCTTTTATATATAAAGTAGTAGTTTTTTGCACTAATATAAAAGTAGTTGTTGCCGAAATAATATTATCAAAGTAGAAGCTGATAACTTAAAAAAATTTGGTTACTACTAAACAATATACAATCAGGACTGGGCTTTAGGGGTGTCCGAGCACAAGGTCCTTAATTTTGTTCTTAAATTTCCTTAAGATTTAGGATCCAAAAATTTATAAAAATATCATTATCCAACAAATATGCACAAGGGATTACACCAAAAAAAAATATATGCACAAGGGACCGAAGGAAGTTCAGAGTTATGGATTCACTGGGAAAGATGAAGCCAGAAACAGGTGTCTTTACCTTGGTAAATTTGTAAATCAAAGATATATTTCAATCCTCAAACTTTTAACACGTCACTGTTTTAATTGTTTTATCATTATTTTAAATAATGTGTATATATTTATCTATTACTAGGTGGCCGGTCCGCACCCTGCGCGGACATAAACATATTCAAATTATTAACTAAGTAGTACATAGTTTTATAAGTAACGAATTTTATATCATAATACCACCGCCCTTGGGAGAAAGCATCAGGTACAAAAAAATGTTGGTGCTCAATATTTTACATGGACGAGATGAAACAAAGTAACTTCAGTATCAAGAGGTATTTATTGTGTGTACGTATAATTGCAACGTTCCAAAATAATTTGTATGTTTAAGAAGATATTTTATTTTCAAAACCTGGAATAAATAGTATATAGTTTCAGAGGTAACATATTTTATATTATCACTACATTCCCATTGAAACCCTCTTTTACCATTTCAGAATGTAATTAAGGACATAAAAAATTCAAAATATGGAATAAAAAGTTCAAAATATGTAATAAATATGGAATAAATAATGTTAGAAATGGGTTGAGCAGAGAGAAGATACGAATTGCAGTCGGTGATTTTCGAATCAGACTCTGTCAGCTTATCAAAACTATTAACTCGGCGATTAAATATCCAGCTCTCTATGGAGTGACTGCGGATAT
>NC_027755.1:10980407-10984119 GCF_000695525.1 Brassica oleracea var. oleracea
CGCATTATTACTCTTTCATAGTTTCAACAATTAGTTACCATAAATAATTATTTCTAATATTATGTAGATTATTTTGAAAGTGGTAATTGAAATATCCTTTCCCTTTAGATATAATTATAATAAATAAAATTAAAAATTACCGGTCAATCAAATTATAAAAATTTGAAGAGTTCATTTATGATCAACACGTAATAAAAAATCACTTATGTGACTTCTCAATCAATATATAGTAGGATTTATATTTTTATAAATAATTGATAACATTATATAAATAATTTTAAAATTCTGATAAATTTATTCTGTAAACAACGATAAATAATTTAAAAATCATATTAATAGACATGTTTGGATTTTGTAATATTTAAAATAGTTATTATATAATTATATTCGAATACAATTCATCAAGTAGAGTATAAAAATATTATAATTATCTTATATAAAAATTCGTTCATTATATTATATAGTTTATAAATATTAAAAGTAGTAAATAAAACATTATTAATCTTTCTATAATTTCGAGAATCAGTTTCCATAAATTGTTATTCTGTAGATTATATGGCAAGTGATGTTAAATGATTTTAGACTTACCTTAAATTTTAGATCAAAATTAAATAAATAAAAATTAAAAATCATCGACCAATCAAATTATAACAATTTTCTTGAAACTTCACTTATGAATGACAAGTCACCAGAAATCACTAAAGTGACTTTTCTTTTAATATATAGGGGGATTATAAAAGAGAGTTCTCTCTCTTCTGAGGGCTCCACGTTAGATTCTAGGTCAGAAAATCGTTAAACCATAGTGCAACACGTGTCCGCTCTCCACGATCCGCACCGTATCATTAATTCGCGAGACAATGTGTTTTTGGACTTATTTTGTTACCTTTCTTATGCTGTGTTTATGGGCTTTACGCGATAGATAGAAATTAGGGTTCGTCTCTCTTCTATGTTCGGCCGCGACTTCTGATCTTCGCATGTTTCTCTGTAACGCTTTCAAGTTGTTTCTTCATCGTGTTTAATTTCTTATTAATCCAAGCACCCATGATCTAGCCTTGAATGCGATCTCTCCTCACGAGGCGGTCTAACTAAGAGTATAAATAGGTAAGCATTCCTCCTCTCAAAACCATCTTCTCTAAAACCAAAAAAAGTTACAGAGAGATTTAGGCAACAATTTAATTGATGTTCTTTCTGTTTTGTGTTATAAATATGTATTCACAGAAAGCCGTGATTTTTTGTTGTATATCCAGCAGAGACAGACACAAAACTTGCCAACAAGGTCTTGATTGCCAAAAAGGAAAGCATAGAGGAAGGAGCTGAACGCTTTCGTAGAGATCTTTTGCACAACTTATCCAACCATTTAGTTTCTGCAAGGAAAGCTTATTGTTTACTCATCGATTCATCAATTGAAGAACATATTGTTTCCTCTGTCTTTTCCTGCTGCGAAGGTTTTTGTTTTTGATATCTACATTTTAACTTACAAAATCACTCCCATTTTTTGTGTTTTAGCAGGCCCAGAAGAAGCACAAGTATAATGGTGTGGAACCGTAGAGGCCATAAAAGAAATGATGAGGAAGATAGAAAAAAAAAGACATGGAGAAATCAAAGAAATGGCTTTTGATAAAAGGTAAAAACGCTTCCTTTGTTTGTTTCAGAACCTAAAGGTTCAAACTATTGCAGCGTTTTTTCTAGCTTTAAATATTCACTGCTTATCATCACATTGTATGCAGTCTACTGTACATGGAGTTATGTCAGATGATGTTGCTCGGTTTTTGAATCTGCTCACCACTACTCAGTTTTATTTCTTCATTGAAATGAATGTCACTATACCTTTATTAGTTATTGTATACTCATATATAACCAAGAAAAACGTATATTGAGTTTGTAAGCTTTGTTAGGCGATGTTGGTCCATCACGAAAAGTATGGAGAGTGAGATAGTAGTTGAAGCTTTTATGAACTTCAGAACCCATACAAGGTAATGATTGAGGTTCATCATTTGTAACGGAGCATCAAGTTCCTCCATCTCTGATCTCCCTAGCTGTTTCCATTGGGTAAGTCTTACAACATGTTTGTCTTTTTTTCTTTATTCATTTACAAGAGAATAGTCGAGATTGAGAATTGATTCTTTTGATGATTGCACTTAAAAGGACTTAAACAAGCCACTAACTTTTTTTGGTTTAAAAAAATTCCATAAGATCATTTAAAATAAAATAGAAACCAATATTAAACAAGGTAAGTTAACAAAAGTAAAACATTATAAATAAATTTACTTAATATATAATATTTCTCAAAATGTAACATTAAAATAAAATACAAAATAAGAATTAATATTAAGAATACAATAAAAGAAAAACATTATAAATAAATTTACTTAATATATAATATTTCTCAAAATGTAACATTACAATAATATACAAAATAAGAATTAATATTAAGAATACAAAACTTTCAAATAATTATAAATTAATTAATTTAACTCATGGTTTTCAAAGTTTAGGCTATATACTATTGAAAATATTCAAAAATAACATACACCATGTATGAGGCTATAAGTCATTGAGAGTATACACATAGGAGTAGAAAAAAAAACAATCAAAATATGAAAAATCATAATTATAGTTTACTATTTTTAAAATGTTAAAATTTCCAAAATTGATAATACAAAATGGAATTAAACATCAAATAAGGTATACTAAGAATTCATAGATATAGATACAATGTTTTTCCTTCCAGGAACACAAAATAAGAATATACTCTTCAAAATAAAATTTCAAAAGTGTATTTTCAAAATAAATTATAAATCAATATCCAATGTGTTTTCTTTAATAATATCCAAATCGAAAAACCAAACATAATCTTCATAAACAAGAAACGCATCAAGAATATAGGACTTGAAGTGAATGAACAATAATAGTGAATGAGAAATAGTACAAAGAAAAATGTAAAACATCCGCGAGAGAATGTAGACATACAAAGCCGAAGACAAAATCCAATAGACAAAAAATGTATCACACCAAAAAATTGGATAGAGTAGAGAATAATTCTAATATAAGAAAAATATTTGAAATTTGCATTCGCTCTCTCTGAAAGATGTTAAGTAAGAGAACAAAGATAGAGAGAGAGAATCGCAAGCCATAATTTATTTATGAGTTTCAAATTATTTTTAATCAATAAAAAAAACTAATGAATTTATTTATCCATTATAATTTTAAATATAATCAACACTATTATTTTATGTTTGTACAAATATTGTTTTAGTCAGTTACAGTCAAAATCTTCATAGAAACTAAACAAATAAGCTATATTGAAATAAATCTAACATGATGTGATCTACAAGATTTTAAAAAACAATTGTTATTAAAGCAAACTAAATGATGAATTCTTATAATCATTAGTCTGATTCACCTCATATAATATATAAAGTTTAAGATGCTCTTTGTTGAGTTATGTTGAAGAAAATATTTAGAGAATAATGTTTACAAGTTAGATAAAAAATAAAGAGTCTAAGAAAGCATGTCAAATAAGTTAGTTAAGATTTCTAATAAAATTATAAAGACGACCATCAATAAGTTAGTATGAAGGATAGCATTAAATAATGATTGAAAAAATAATCAATATGAATTTATCATCAACAAACTCAAAATAAACAAATTTACAAATTTATAAGATTTTAAAAAATCTCAAGATTACAATGAGTACGCTATCTAAGACGTT
>NC_027755.1:10984198-10988009 GCF_000695525.1 Brassica oleracea var. oleracea
TGAAACAAACATATATTATCTATCGTACCACTCGAATAATCACGCCAAGCTTCTTCTGCCATGGTCAACGACAGAACCTACCTGTGATAACTCTTTCAACCACTCAAACGTTCTCTTACGCGCAACCGCTGTTTTCTATCAATAAATAAAATATTATTTAGCATTTGTTTAATTTATTATATTTACTTTAAATTTATATTATCTTACAAAGATTATTTAATATTAATTAAGGTTCATCAAAATATTTGTTGCCATTAAATTTTAAATCTCAATATTATACTATTACAAATCTATATATATATATATGTATAACAATCACCCATTAATTATAAAGTTTTTCTGAATATAAAGCAAAATTAGATATTATACAGATAGTTTAATCGCTTATGTTATTCAAATAAAATATGTATAAATTTTTGATAAAATATTATAATTTATTAACAGTTTACATACATTGAGTAATCTACATAATATTTTAAAATATAATTTAATATTTCAAAAACTATGAATGTGTTTATAAACATAATTATTGCATCTATAAATACAAATAACAAAATAGCTAATAACATGATATAATTATAAATAAACATAAATATTAAAATCAAAAAATCATATTTCAAATAAGAAAATTATATAAATCAGTTAAATTGTTAGCTTCAAAGTTATTATAAAACTAAACTAAATTATTAATACAGACTCGCGCGTAGCGCGAGTGTAAAATCTAGTATATACTATATAAAAGTTGAGGCTATAAACCAACGAGTGCGTCCACGTATGATTTAAAACCACCAGTCGTGTTTTGACACATCAGATCTTTAATTTGCTATTTCTAAATATGTCAATGTTTCCAAAAAAAATGTTTATTTCATAATAGAATATAAGTCAATTTAAATATGGTAAACTTACAAAATTCAAAGAATTATATATAATTTAACTTAATATATAATATATTTTCAAAATTTACATAAAATATCTTACAAATATAATAATTAACTTAAAAATGAAAGATATTTTAACAATAAGAACTATATAAATTTAAGACACATGATTTTTAAAGTTTATGTTATATGCTATTGAAAATATTAAATAATATGATTTAAAAAACGTAGGATTTAAAACAACTAATCATAATATGAAGAATTATATAAATTTAAGACACATGATTTTTAAAGTTTAGGTTATATGCTATTGAAAATATTCAATAATATGATTTAAAACACATAGGATTTAGAACAACTAATCATAATATGACAAATCATTATTTTAGTTTAATACTTTCAAAAAAGGCAATATTTCCAAAAAATTGTTTACTTTAAAATAAAACATAAATCAATATCAAATAAAGAAAGCTAACAAAGTAAAAAGATTATATATATAAGTTAACTGAATATATAATTAATTTTTGAAAATTTTAAATAAAAATAAAAAATGCATAACTTTCAAAAAATTATAACTATAAAAATTAAAACATGTAATTTCAAATTTTGGGTTATATGCTATTGAAAATATTCACAAATAATATATAGTATGTATAAGTTGATGTCATAAATTACTTAAAATGTCCACACATTATTTTTAATCACCAAAAATATGTCAAATCATTTTTTTCAATTTACTATTTCTAATTAATGTCAATACTACCAAAAATTGTTAATTTCAAAGTAAAACATAACTTAATATTAAAAGGTAAACTTAAAAAAGTAAAAAAATTATATATAATTTATTTATTGTGAAAATAATTTTTCGGAAAATAACATAAAATAGCTAAATAAAAATTGGAAACTTTCAAACAATAAAATAGAAATCAATATCAAATAAGATAATTTAACTAAATTAAAAATAAACTTAATATATATATATATATATATATATATATATATAATATTTTCGAAATTCAACATAAAATTTAAAATGCTAGATTCTGAAACAATTATTATCTTTGGTTATTTCTAAAAAAGTCAATATTATCAAAGAATATTTATTTCAAAAAAATATGAATCAATATAAAAAGTTAAACTTACAAAATTTAAAATATTATATATAAGTTACTTAATCTTAAACTGATTTTTTAAATTAACATAAAAATAACTAACAAAGATAATTATTAAATAAAAATTGAAGTACTTTCAAACAATAAAATAGAAATCAATATCAAATAAGATAATTTAACAAAATAACAATTAAATAAAAATTAACTTAATATATATAATATTTTCGAAATTTAATATAAAATTTAAAATGCTTGATTCTGGAATAATTATTTCTTTGGTTATTTCTAAATAGTCAATATTATCAAAAATATTTATTTCAAAATAAAATATAAACCAATATAAAAATTTAAACTTAAAAAGTTTAAAACATTAAATATAGATTGATATTTATATTAAATTATTGAAAATTCAATATAAAAGATTTTAACAAGAAAAAAAATTTATGTCTTTTTATGAGGATATAATTTAAACTATCAAAACATGCCAAATTAGAATCATATTTTAATATGTTTATAAATCTGAAATTTCTATAAGAAAATCTATTAAATAAACTTAAAATATCAATTAAGATAAAAAAAAAACTAACTTGATATATAAGCTAAGTCTCTCAAAAATAAACATAAAAATACTGATAAAATTATATCATAAATTTTGTCAAGTCATACAAATAGCATATACATAAAAATAAAATTGATAGTTAAAATAATCTTAGTTATATAGGTATCGGCTTAAAAAATAGTATAAATTTATACTAAGTTACATAAGTTT
The DNA here is from genome assembly GCF_000695525.1 of Brassica oleracea var. oleracea. Lineage (NCBI taxonomy): Eukaryota > Viridiplantae > Streptophyta > Magnoliopsida > Brassicales > Brassicaceae > Brassica > Brassica oleracea. The sequence goes on from NC_027755.1 coordinate 10,986,958, forward strand.
TTTTTTAAAAATAATAGTTGATTTTGGTCTTTTTTTTACTGGGCCAATTCATTTTTTTTATTACAATAAGTATACAAAATTTTATTATAGATAAATGATGATAAAAATATTTTAATTGTGTAAGAAACATATTGTTAAATAGCCCATTTATCTATATATTTTCAAACTGTCATTTATCAATCAAATGAATTAATATAGTTATTTACTCATCAACAGTTAAAACTAGAATAACACTACTATATTTTATACTTGCGCTATGCGCGAATCTGTATTAATAATTTTATTTTGGTTTATAATAACTTAAAAACTAATTATTTAATTTATTTATATAATTTCTTATATGAAATATAACTATACCCTCGTATTAGCTATTTAGTTATTTGTATTTATAAATGTAATAATTATGTTTATAAACATATTCATAATTTTTGAAAAATACTAATTTGTATTTTAAAATATTATATAAATTGCTTGATGCATGTAAACTTGTAATACATTATATTTTATCATACATTTTACATATATGTATTTGTATAACATAAACGATTGAACTATATGCATAATATCTAATTTTGCTTTGTAGTCATAAAAACTTTACAATTAATTTGTGATTGTTATATATATGATCTTGGGGTCAAAAACGGTTACGACGAAGTTAATATCCAAATATCCGCAAAATACGAATATGTCTTTCCGCAACAAATCATGCTCGGTCAAGAGAACGTCGCAACGTATGTTCCGCTTCGTTCGAATTCAAACATAAGCCATCGGAAACATACCCAGACCAGTTACGGATAGGTCCGAGTATGACGATCGGAACACGAACGAACCAAGCTCGGTCATTACGCAACTACCGCACATGCACGCTGTTCGGTCGCTACGTAGCGACCGAGCTCGAGCCAAAGCTCGGTCGCTACGTAGCGACCGAGCGGAGCGTCCGTTCCGCGCGTTCGCTACGTAGCGACCGAGCGTCCTTTCCACTCGGTCGCTACGTAGCGAGCTCGAACTGAGCGTCCGTTCCGCTCGATCGCTACGTAGCGACCGAGCTCTTC
>NC_027755.1:10990305-10990835 GCF_000695525.1 Brassica oleracea var. oleracea
ACACGGGAAGCACGGTCAATGTAATCTTCCGCGATACTCTCAATCGGATGAGCATCGAACTTGGAGAAGTAACTCCAATGCCGAAACCGCTCACAGGTTTTTCAGGCGAAGTATCGATGACCCTCGGGTCGATTCAGCTACCAGTCATGGCCAAGGAGATCACAAAAATCGTCGAATTCACGGTAGTCGATCATCCTGCCATCTCCAACGTGATCATGGAAACCCCATGGCTCAACGCCATGCAAGCCGTTCCATCGACGTACCACGTGGGTGTCAAATCCCCGACACCAAACGGAGTCGCAGCTATCTGGGGATGTCAGAAATAGTCGTGACTATGCTTCCTTGCGGAGCACAAGTTAAGGCAAATGACGACTTCTGCAACGGCAAATCTCAAGCGCACGAAGATAGGTCAATCTTCGGCCAAAAACGTTTCAAGAAAAGACGATTTAACATCGTCCGCTGACGCAAACGCTTCGGGCGTCGAAACTCAACACGAGTCCGAAGCCGACACTACAACTCAACCGGAACAT
>NC_027755.1:10991305-10992256 GCF_000695525.1 Brassica oleracea var. oleracea
CAACTTGATCACTCTTTTGATCTTCGAACGTCCAACACAAGGACGAAAGCGCGCTACAAAAATATCCGAAATTTTGGTCTAGCACTTCCAGTTGGCTTAAAAATTGTCTCTGGAAAGATGCTCGATTCATACCATACAAGTCATATAAGCCGAGAACCTATCGTGGACTTTAAATAGGTACGAATCAGGTAGAAATCGTAACAGGAAAATTGATAGCCGGCTAGTCACCGCACAAACCTTAAAACCGAGAGTAAACCTAGGTCTTGCCCTAAACTCATCGCACTGGTCTCAGACATCTCAAGACATGATATCTAAACGATACGAGATCCTAAAACATGTCTCTCCGTTCATATCTTAACGTTCCCGAAAGTTCGTAAGAATAAATAATTTTTACGAAAACTCATGTCTCGAACAAACCAACATATTGAACGCCTCAACGGAATTAAATATGAGAAGACAACTCATGTTTACTTCAAACCCACTCGAAACAAAGTAACTCAAACAAACATCCATTATATATATATATATAAACCGCATAACGGTAGGGATTCAAAGCCACCAGCAGCCGGTCCCGATAAAGATAAAAGCGGCCAAAACAAGCCCACACAAAGTTCAAAGGCCACACTCGGCCAGACATATATGAACGAAAGCCACACTCGGCCGCAAAAGACTAGATAAGGGAAAAACTTCTTCCCGTCAAACACTCACCTCTCACAGATCAAAGTTAAAATTCCCGGACAAGGAAGCTCCGCATGCATCCGCGGGATAGTTCACTTCCTCATCGTCACCGGCAAACTCGGTCGTGGTCTCTACAGTATCAGGAGAAACCGGGATGGGATCCCAAAATCCATGGATCCTCCCGTCGATCGGAGGAATGAGTGCCTCAGCGCGAGCATGATCCTTCATGTCACCCTTCATTAACTCCATCTCCTTCTCGAAAACGTAATCGTC
>NC_027755.1:10992422-10993186 GCF_000695525.1 Brassica oleracea var. oleracea
TGTGAACAGCCCTCGCATGATCACGAGCGAGTTGCGCATCTCGCTCCAACATCTCACCTTGCATGCGAGCAAGATCCTTTTCCGCTTTCTCCGCTTTAAAGCGATAGATCATGGCTTCTCTGTGGCTCGCCTCAATGGCCGATCCAAGCAAGTTCAAGCCCTGCGAAACCGATTAACACGTTATAAAAAATATATATTTACTTGAAACGATCGTCAAAATTCTTAAAGACTATACCCCGTTGATGATACGAGATCCTTCCGCGACGACTTTCGGCCTCCCCGACTCGTTCGTAGCCGGAGGAGCATCGAAGCCCGAGGGAAGACCAGCAAAGAAATCATCGAAGTCCGAAATAGGGGCCTCGCTCGTACCACTTCCATCGCCGAAAGCAAGGTCTGGATCTCATCCTGGAAGCATAGAATCGCCCACCAAAAACTCTATGTCACCAAAGTCAATATCTTTCCCCTTTGAAGAGTTCTGCCCCGTAGCAACCGTGGGAGCAGCGTCGGGACCTTGGTCATCGGGCTCGGAATCACTCCCTTTATCCCCGCCCAAAGCAGGACTAGGATGCACAAACCTCAACGCCTTTCGAACTCTCTTCGGCGTAAAGGAAGTCCAGAAAAGGGGACCGTTCCTGAGCAGATCCCTCACCGCGATAATGTCCTCATGAAACAGAGAAAGAGGATTGATGAAGGGACGATCGTTCGGCAACCTCCGGAACAATGGGATACAAACAGACGCAGCGTCTACACGAACGAAGAAGAAA
>NC_027755.1:10993323-10994448 GCF_000695525.1 Brassica oleracea var. oleracea
ATGAGGTGCTGGATGCCAAGGGGATTCAGTTGGCTTATCGCCACCTCGAAACGATCCAACGCACGGACGATAATTTTGGGTATCGGGAACCACAAGCGACAGCGCACTACGAATGTTTCGTAGCAAGTAAAGTAACCCTCCGGGGGACTACTAGCGCGCTCTCCTTGACAAGGAACCCGGAACTCCACCGCATCCGAAATCTGATAGAACGACCGCATGATCTCGAGGAATTCACTAGTACTCCTACTCGGTGCACCTTCCTCGACCGGGCGACGGTTCATGACCGGGAATGACTTCTCTTTGGGAAGCGTGATCGAACCATAACACGCCATCCACCATGCCTCGTTCTCGGCCGTAGTACTCCTACTCGGTGCACCTTCCTCGACCGGGCGACGGTTCATGACCGGGAATGACTTCTCTTTGGGAAGCGTGATCGAACCATAACACGCCATCCACCATGCCTCGTTCTCGGCCGGGTCTACCGAATGAGGAACAAATTCTATCTTTGGCACAAGGAACTGTTCAGAAACGTTCGCGGGCGAGGATCCTTTCTCCGAACTCCTTTTCTTACTCGACATTTCGTGTTTTCTTTTTAAGAATCAAGAAGGAAATGATAGAGAGAAAGAAAAAAGAAGAAGAAAATTTTTCAAGAAACCTCTCTATGAAAATGAGTAAGTGTAAAGGTTGTGAAGAAGTTATCTCCCTTCTTATAGGCATGAGAAATTACTATTTACTTGCGGATTTTCGGACACAAACTTCGCCCAAATACACCAATCTCGTCTGAACTCGCCATACCATACGTTGGAATCTCACTAGAAATCCACGATCCTAACGAGCTGGGGGGCTAAGTGTTGGGGTAAAAAACGGTTACGACGAAATTAATATCCAAATATCCGCAAAATACGAATATGTCTTTCCGCAACAAATCATGCTCGGTCAAGAGAACGTCGCAACGTATGTTCCCGAGATAAAGCTTCGTTCGAATTCAAACATAAGCCATCGGAAACATACCCAAACCAGTTACGGATAGGTCCGAGTATGACGATCGGAACACGGACGAACCAAGCTCGGTCATTACGCAACTACCGCACATGCACGCTGTCCGGTCGCTACGTAGCGACCGAG
>NC_027755.1:10994774-10998229 GCF_000695525.1 Brassica oleracea var. oleracea
TGGGAGGATCTCTGTTTGCCTAAGGACGAAGGTGGTCTGGGTGTGCGGAAATTCAAGGACACGGCAAGAGCCTTTGCCCTTAAACTCATATGGAGACTTTACACAAAACCGGCTTCCCTATGGGTAAGTTGGGTGAAACACTACTTGCTCAGGTATAATTCCTTTTGGGATGTGAGAGGAGAACAAAATGGATCTTGGATATGGAGGAAGCTCCTGAAACTAAGAGATGTGGCCTATGAGTTCGTTAGATTTGATATCGGGGATGGTCGAACTACTTCCTTCTGGTTTGACAATTGGCTTGGAATTGGGAAATTGTTTAATATTACAGGAGCGGTGGGCACCACTTATCTGGGTATATCACGCCATGCCAAAGTCAGTGACGCAGCGAGGGGGAATACGTGGAACATTCGAGGACGTAGGAGTCGGCGGTACCGGGAGCTTTATGACCAGATCTTAGCTGCGGCTCCTCCCTCCCCTGGTACAGGTAGCGATATTATATTATGGAAGCATGGGGTTGATGATTACAGGACCACGTTTTCAGCGGCAAGAACTTGGGATCAACTAAGAGAAAGGAGAAGCAACGTGGATTGGTGTAAAGTGGTATGGTTCGCACAGGGGGTTCCTAGATTCTCCTTCATAACATGGCTGTCAATAAGGAACAGGTTATCAACGGGAGATCGTATGCGAACATGGGGTATTATTCAGGTTTGTGGCTTTTGTGGAGAGAGAAATGAAACAAGAGATCACCTGTTCTTCGCCTGCCCATACTCTTACACGATATGGGAATCTCTGGCTAGACCACTTGTTGGACGGAACATCAACCCAGATTGGGAATGGACTGTCAATCGGCTACGTACTATGGGAGGAAAAAGCCTCGACTCAATCCTCGCAAGGATGCTTTTCCAAACAACCGTGTACTACATCTGGAGGGAAAGAAATTCAAGGCGTCACCAGCGACGAGGGATCCCGACTGATCAATTAAGAAGATTCATAGACAAGGCAGTTCGAAACCGCATCTGCTCTTTGCGATACACTCATGGCCACAAATTGGAAGGGTTGCTAAGAAGATGGTTTCAAGTTACTCTTTAGTATTCGATTTGTTTCTCGTATGCACCTTAGACATTTAACAACTTTTAATCGTTTGTAAAAATTTCAAATTGTTGATCAATAAATTTCAAATTTCATCAAAAAAAAAACCCGCCAATCGTATTATGACAAATCAACATTTTAGTTTGCTATTTTTTAAAATGTCAATATTTCCAAAAAAACTGTTTATTTCATAATAAAAAAATAAATCAATATCGAATAAGGCAAACTAACAAAAGTAAAAACATTATATATATATATAATATTAATTTCGAAATTCTACATAAATTAAATAAAAATAATAATTAATTTTAAAATGTTAATATTTCCCAAAAAAATTAAAGCGAAGTTAATATTCCATATATAACTTAAACTAACAAAATAAATATTAACATTTTATAGCTTGCTTTAAAATGTTAATTGTTATAATAAATGAAAAAACAAAAGTAAAAAGGCTATAATCCATAGAACGCGTCTATATAGGATTTAAAACCACCAATACAAATATGACAAATCAGATTAAATGTTAATATTTCCAAAAATGTATATTATCTAATAAAGTAGGCTAATAGAAAATTATTAGTTTCTAAAATGTCATGATTTCCAAATTAATGTATATTAACAGAAAATATAAGTTCTAATACTTAATGTCGATATATAATTATAAGATTTAAAAATCAAAAATTTTAAAGTCAAAACATAGCCTTAAATACTATATTACATGTTAATAAAAACTGTATATTATCTAATAAAGTAGGCTAATAGAAAATTATTAGTTTCTAAAATGTCATGATTTCCAAATTGAAGTATATTAACAGAAAATATAAGTGTTAATGCTTAATGTCGATATATAATTATTATATTTAAAAATCAAAATTTTAAAAGTCAAAACATATCCTTAAATACTATATTACCTGTTAATAAAAAATATATATTATCTAATAAAATAGGCTAATAAAAAATAATTCCTTTTTAAAATGTCATGATTTGCAAATTTATGTATATTAACATAAAATAGACTAATGAAAAAAATGGAAACTGATGTTAAAGGAGTTGAATAACAAAAACTAAAACATCTAAAAGGTAAATTCACTAAATACATAAAATAAGAAACTTTCTAATATATGAAGTATTGGATGACTATAAATAATTGTCTAAAGTTCTAAAAGTTTTCAAGATTTACTTTGAGAAAGAGATAGATATTGAAAAGAGAAAATAGATATTAACACAATGGTTGTTTCTGCTACTTCTTTTGTTTTCGATGATTTTAGAAATTTTTTTAATAAGAATGAAGTTCTTACTAGAGTGGTTCACTTTTGGGAAGCATGTAACATCAACAAGGGTGGTTTGCTTATCGATCTCGAGTTATTTCTTATTGATCAAAAGATATAAAAACAATTGTTTAGATATTCTCAGTTTAAAATTTAATAAGCACCACATTGTTTGTTTGATACAAATTTTTTTTGGAACAACAATCCACGCCTTCATACCAGCTAATAGCTAATCGAATAGCGAAGATGATTTAAAGGCTGGTGTAGTCTATAAGATTAAGAACTAGTCATCAACAACAAAACAAGTTACAAGGTTGCTTCTTACAAATTCTTAATTCAGTTCACTCAGCAAACTTTTATTGACCAAAAGGTATATAAAAGTTGAGGCTATAAGACATTGGTTATTTAGTATATATACTATATAAAAGTTGAGGTTATAAGTCAGTAGGAGCATCCATATAGGATTAAACCCACCAATCAAATTATGACAAATCATTATCTTAATTTTTGCTATCTATACTATATAAAAATTGAGGCTATAAGCCATTGAAAGCGTTCACGTAGGATGTTAAACGACCAATCAAAATATAAAATGTTAATATTTTCCAAAATTGTTTATTTCAAAATAAAACAGAAAGCAATATCAAATTAGTTAAGTTAACAAAAATAAATAAGTTAACTTAATATATAAAATATTTTTCGAAATTTGACATAAACATATAAGGGGAAATTATATGCTTACCACTTTCATGCTACCACTTTTAATTTTTACCACCACTAAAGGGACATTTTCAAAAATACATTCTTCATTAAGTGGCAAAAGACTCTTATACCCTTGTTCTTTATATATATAATAAATAAATATTTAAATAAATAAAAAGCTAAAAAAATAAAAAATATTTTTTTTAGTTTTCTTCCAATTATACTATTTCGAAATTTAAACCATAAACCCTAAAACTCAACTCTTAACCCTAAACCACCAATGCTAAACCTTTTTTTTTTAAAATACGAACCCTAAACCATCAATCCTAAACCCTATTTTTTTTTGAAATACGAACCCTAAACCCTGAAACATCAACTCTAAACCCTAAACCCTAA
>NC_027755.1:11002174-11010357 GCF_000695525.1 Brassica oleracea var. oleracea
TAAACCCTAAACTCTAAACCCTAAACCCTAAATCCTAAACCCCACCCTTTAACTCTAAACCCTAAATTTGTGACTTTTGATAAAACATTAAGTGCTATTTTTGTAACTTTTGACCTTGAGTGCTAGTTTTTGAACAAAAACTTGATTTAGTGCTATTTTTGTCTTTTTCTCTTTATTTTATGCTATATGCTAATGAACATATTCACAAATAACATATAATATGTACAAGTTGAAGGTATACAATATTGAGAATGTTCACATAATATTTCTAAAACCCCAAAAATATATTTACTATATAGAAACTGAGGTTAAAAGCCGTTGAGAATATATATAGAGGGTTTATAAACAAACAATTAAAATATAAAATTCATAATTTTAGTTTACTATTTTTTTAAATGTTAAAATTTCCAAAATTTATTATTTGAATACAAAATAGAATTCAATATCAAAAAAGCAAACTACTAAATAAATAATTAAAAGTTTAGTCTATGTTATAAAACAATTTGAGGCAATAAGTCACTGAAAATGTCCACGCATGATTTAAAAAAAAATTATATTATGACTAATAATTATTTTACTTTTTTATTTTCAAAAATGTCAACATTTACAAAATAATATTCAGATAAAAATAATATAAACCAATATCAAATAAAGTAAGTTGACTGAAGTAAAATATTATAAATAAATTCACTTAATATATATGATTTTGAAATTAACATTAAATTAAAGTTCAAAATAAGAATTTTAAAAATACAAAGCTTTAAAAAAATTATAGGTAAATAAAATTAACTCATTATTTTCAAGGTTTAGGCTATATGCTATTGAAAATAATTCACAAATAACATATACTATATATAAGTTGCGGCTATAAATCAATGATAATATTCTTATATTATTTTAAAACACCAAAATATACAAAATCATTATTTTATTCACTATATAAAAATTGAAGTTATAAGTCATTGAGAGTATACACATTGGATGATAAATAACCAATTAAAATATGAAAAAGAATAATAATAATTTACTATTTTAATATATTCAAATTTCCAAAACGGATTATTTCAATACAAAATATAATTCAACATCAAATAAGGCAAACTAATAAATACATCATTAAAATGGAACTGGTTCATATATATACTAAATATTTAGAAATTTAACAAAATAAATTAACTAAAATAAAATAAAATATAAGGAATACCCGATTTTAACTTGCAAGAACAAAAAATAAGATATAGTCTTCAAAATAAAATTTCAAAATTGTATTTTAAAAATAAATTAGAAATCAATATCAAAAATATTTTTTTTAATAATATCCAAATCAAAGAATCACATAATCCTCATGAACAAAGAATACATAAAGAAATATATGATTTGAAGTGAATGAAGAATAACAGTAAACGAAAATGAAAAACATCCGCGATGGAAAGTAAACTATACAAGCCAAAGACAAAATTTGATAGACAAAAAATGTATCACACGAGAAAATACCAGATATACTAGAGAATAATTTCAATATAAAAACAAGATTGGAAATTTTTGCTCGGTCTCTCAGAAAGATGTTAAGTAAGAGAACAGAGTGAGTGCGCCAAGAGATAATTTATTCGAGTTTCAATTACTTTAAGTCAATCAAAAAAAATTAACAAATTTATTTATCCATAATTTTTTAAATATTAATCAACACTATTATCTTATATTTTGACAAATATTATCTTAGTCAGTTACAATCAAAATATTCATTGAAACTAACTAAATAAGCTATACTGAAATAAATCTAACATTAACATTGGTGTGATTTACAAAAAAATTAAAAGTTATTGTTCTTAAAGTAAACTACATGATGAATTCATATACTTTGCCTCATATAACATATAAAATTTACGATGCTCTATGTTGAGTTATGTGGAAGAAAATATTTAGTGAACAATGTTTGTAAGATAAATGAAAAATAAAGAGCCTAAGAAAACATGTCAAATAAGTTATTTAAGATTTTAAATAAAATTTATAACAAAGACCAATAATAAGTTAGCATGTAAGATAACATAAAAGAATGATAAGTGGAACAATCAATATAAATTTATTAATATAAATATACTACCAAGTATTATAATTAATAAACTAAAATACAAATTTACAAATTTCAGTCTCCAGATTACAATGAATACGATATCGAAAATGTTTGCTATCTTATTGTCAGCATTTAGAAACTAAAAAAATTTATCAAAATTATGTAATAGTTTTCAAAGGAACTTAAAAATCTTCATGTAAACTTCAAAACAAACAAGTATTATTTTCATATAAAAATAATTGTAATAATTATACAATCATACATGCTTAACTACTATAAACATAATTAATTAGATCAAGTAGTAGATAAATCTACTACTTTATATTCGTAAATAAAATGTTACATGGGAAATTACCAAAAATGTCATTTTCAAAGTACCACTTTTCATGTTTACGCTAACCACTTTTACCACCATCTTTAACGAAAGGTAAAAGACATTTATAACCTTTTGATTAACTTTGACAAAAAAAAGCATAAGGTTAACTAATCTAAACTTAAAACATCGACTCTAAACCCTAAATCATCAACTCTAAACCCTAAACTATGAAACATCGACTCTAAACCCTAAACCCCGAAACATCAACTCTAAACCCCGAAACATCAACTCTAAACCCCAAAACATCAACTCTAAACCCTAAACCCCGAACCCTAAACCCTAAACTTTCAAATCTAAACCCTAAAACATCAAACTAAACCCTAAACGTAAACCCTAAACCCTAAATCTAAACTTAAAACATCAACTTTAAACCCTAAATCATCAACTTTAAACCCTAAACCATGAAACATCAACTCTAAACCCTAAACCCGGAAACACCAACTCTAAACCTTCAAATCTAAACCCTTAAACATCAACTCTAAACACTAAACATAAACCCTAAACCCTAAACCCTATATTTTTCTAAAATTCGAACCCTAAACCCTAAACCTTAAAATCTAAACCCTAAAACATCAACTCTAAACCCTAAACGTAAACCCTAAACCTTCAAATCTAAGCCCTAAAACACCAAATCTAGGGTTTTAGGGTTTAGGGTTTAGGGTTTAGAGTTTAGGATTTAGGGTTTAGGGTTTAGGGTTTAGGGTTTAGGGTTTAGGGTTTAGGGTTTAGGGTTTAGGGTTTAGGGTTTAGGGTTTAGGGTTTAGGGTTTAGGGTTTAGGGTTTAGGGTTTAGGGTTTAGGGTTTAGGGTTTAGGGTTTAGTTAGAGTTTAGGTTTAGAGTTGATGTTTTAGGGTTTAGGGTTAATTTTTTAGGGTTTAGGAGTTGAGTTTTAGGGTTTAGGGTTTAGGGTATGAATTTCGAAATATTATAATTCGAAAAAAAATTAAAAATATTATTTTTTATTTTTTAAAATTTTTATTCATTTAAATATTTATTTATTATATATATAAAGAACAAGAGCATAAGAGTATTTTGCCACTTAATGAAGAAAGTATTTTTGAAAATGTCCCTTTAGTGTTGATAAAAATGAAATGTGGTAGCATGAAAGTGGTAAACATGTAATTTCCTCATGTTACATAACATTAGTTAAATTCATTATATTTACTTTATTTTTTTATAATATCTTTCAAAGACTATTAAATATTAATTACAGTTCATAAAAATATTTATTGTGATTAAATTTTAAATCTAAATATTATACTATCACACATACATATATATAAAACAATCAAACTATCTCATATATATAACAATCACACATTAAAAGTTTTGATGACTACAAAGTAAAAGTAGATATTATACAAATAATTCAATTGTTTATGTTATTCAAATAAAATATATGTAAACTTTATGATAAAATATTATAATGTATTAACAGTTTACATGTATCAAGAAATTTATATAATATTTTTAAATACAAATTAATATTTTTCGTAAAAATTAGGGATATGTTTATAAACATAATTATTACATTTATAAAAACAAATAACTAAATATCCAATAAAAGGGTACAATTATAAATAAAGATAAAAAATAAAATCATAAAATCGTATTTCAGATAAGAAAATTATATAAATCAACTAGATAATTAGTTTAAAAGTTATTACAAAACTAAACTAAATTATTAATACAGACTCGCGCGTAGATAAAATCTAGTTTATACTATATAAAAATTGAGGTCATAAGACATTGAGGGCGTCCACGTAGAATTTAATACGACCAATCGTATTATGACAAATCATCATTCTAATTTATTATTTTTGAAACTGTCAATATTTCCAAAAAACTGTTTATTTCATGATAAAAAGAAATCAGTATCGAATAAGGCAAACTAATAAAAGTAAAAACATTATACATATATTAACTTAATATATATATATGATAATAATTTTTAAATTTAACATAAATTAGCTAAGAATAATAATTAATTTTAAAATGCAATATTTCAAACAATTATAACTATAAATTTAACTCATGATTTTGATTTATTTATAGATAAGTAAAATTAATTTAACTCACGATTTTCAAAGTTTACGTTATATGCTATTGAAAATATTCAAAAACAACATATACTACATATGAGGCTATAAGTCATTGAGAGTATAAGATAAGATTAGAAAAAAAAACAATCAAAATATGAAAAATCATAATTATAGTTTACTATTTTTAAAATGTGAAAATTTCCAAAATTGATAATACAAAATTGAATTCAACATGAAATAAGGTAAACTATTCAATAAAAGTTGAGGCTATAAGCTATTGAGAGCGTCCACGTAGAATTTAAAACAACCAATCGTATTATGACAAATAAGCATGATGATTTGTTATTTTTAAATATGTCAATGTTTCCAAAACCTGTTTATTTCATAATTAAAAAAAAAATCAATATCGAATAAGGAAAACTAACAAAAGTAAAAACATTATACATATATTAAATTAATACATATATAATAATTTCAAAATTTAACATAAATTAGCTAAAAATATTAATTAATTTTAAAATACAATAATTCAAACAATTATAACAATAAATTTAACTCATTATTTTCAAAATTTAGGCTACATACTATTGAAAATATTCATAAATAACATACATTATATATAAACTAAGACTATAAATCACTGAGAAACAATTCATTATATTTTGATTAGGATTTAAAAAATTCCATAAAATCATCTAAAATAAAATAGAAACCAATTTCAAACAAGGTAAGTTAACAAAAGTAAAATATTATAAAAACATTTACTTAATATATAATATTTCTTGAAATGTAACATTAAAATAAAATACAAAATAAGAATTAATATTAAAAATACAAGACTTTCAAACAATTACATGTAAATTAATTTAACTCATGGTTTTCAAAGATTAAGCTATATACTATTGAAAATATTCAAAACTAACATATACTATATATGAGGCTATAAGTCATTGAGAATATACACATAGGGTTAAAAAACAATCAAAATATGAAAATCATAATTATATTTTACTATTTTTGAAATGTTAAAATTTCCAAAATTTATAATGCAAAATGGAATTCAATATTAAATAAGGTAAACTAATAAATAAATCATTAAAATTAAATCGATTCATATATATATATATATTAAATATTTGGAAATTTAACAAACAAATTAACCAATATAATATAAAATATAAAGATACAATATTTTTCCGCCCAAGAACACAGAATAAAAATATACTCTTCAAAATAAAATTTCAAAAAAGTATTTTCAAAATAAATTTTAAATCAATATCAAATGTGTTTTCTTTAATATCCAAATCAAACAACCAAACATAATCTTAATGAAAAAGGAACGCGTCAAGAATATATGATTTGAAGTGAATGAACAATAACAGTGAATGAGAAATAGTACAAAGAAAAATGTAAAACATCTGTGACAGAAAGTAGACATACAAAGCCAATAATAAAATCCAATAGACGAAAAATGTATCACACCAAAAAATCGGATAGAGTAGAGAATAATTCCAATATAAGAAAAAGATTTTAAATTTATATTCACTCTCTCTGAAAGATGTTAAGTAGGAGAATAGAGAGAGAGTGTCACAAGCCACAATTTATTTATGAGTTTCAAATTATTTTTAATCAATCAAAAAGCTAAAGAATTTATTTATCCATTAAATATTAATCAACACTATTATTTTATATTATTAAAAATATTCTTTTAGTCAGTTACATTTAAATTTTCATAGAAACTAAATAAATAAGATATACTGAAATAAATCTAACATGATGTGAACTACAAGATTTTTAAAAATTATTGTTATTAAAAAAAACTAAATGATGAATTCTTATAATCATTAGTCTAATTCATCTTATATAACATATAAAGTTTAAGATGCTCCCTGTTGAGTTATGTTGAAGAAAATATTTAGAAAACAATGTTTACAAGTTAGATAAAAAAAAAAGAGTCTAATAAAGCATGTCAGATAAGTTAGTTAATATTTTTAATCAAATTTATAAGGACGACCATCAATAAATTAGCATGAATTATAACATAAAAGAATGATAGAAGAAATAATCAATATGAATTTATCATCAACAAATTAAAAACACAAATTTGCAAACTTATAACATTTAAAAAATCTCAAGATTACAATGACTATGCTATCCAAGACGTTCGTTATCTTATCGCCATCATTTAGGAACTAGAAATAGTTTTTTATCAAATTATACAATAGTTTTTAAAGGATCTTAATAATATTCATGGAAACTCCGAAACAAACATATATTATCTATCGTGCCAAAATAATTTTTTTCACATAAAAAAGTAAATTATGATATATTGTAATGCATTATACAATCATACAAGTTTCACTACTATACAACTAAATAATTAGATCAAGTAATAGATAAATAATATACTTTAGGTTCTCTATATTGTTAATTCAATAAATAAAATGTTACTTAACATTTCTTTAATTCATTATATTTACTTTAAATTTATATTATCTTACAAAGATTATTTAATATTAATTAAAGTTCATCAAATATTTGTTGTGATTAAATATTAAATCTAAATAATATACTATTACATATCTATATATATATATAAAAATATGTATGTATAATAATCACACATTAATTATAAAGTTTTTCTGAGTATAAAAAAAATTAGAGATTATGCAGATAGTTTAATCACTTATGTTATTCATATATAAATATATAAATTTTTGATAAAAATATTATAATGTATTAATGGTTTACATGCATTGAGTAATCTACATAATATTTTCAAATATAATTTAAAAACATAATTATTGCATCTATAAATACCAATAAATAAATAGCTAATAACATGGCACAATTACAAATAAACATAAATATTAAAATCAACAAATCATATTTCAAATAAGAAAATTATATAAATCAATTAAATTGTTAGCTTAAAAGTTATTATAAAATTAAATTAAATTATTAAAACAGACTCGCGTGTAGCGCGAATATAAAATCTAGTCTATACTAAAAAAATAAACCTTTTGAGGCTCCGTAAAACGTCCAAATCAGCGGAAGGGACGCTCGGTCGCTACGTAGCGACCGAGCGTCTCTTCCGCTCGGTCGCTACATAACGACCGAGCTCTTCTGAAACGTCGATACGACATTAGTCCATGCATTCTCATCTACCCTTCGATGCTATCTCCAGAAGACCGTAGCGAACCCATTTCATGTTTCCCTCCATTCTAAGTCATCGATCAAACTTTACGGTAAAAACCGAGGAAAGTTCGTTTTTTGTCGAAATAAGCCGTAATAAACGCTCCGAGTCAGAAGACGGCCCAAAGGGACCTAAGACATGACTCGAGGCCCAACTTACGATTTCTTAACGAATAGCCCGTAAGCCGCATGACGGTTTACGCTTGGTTCGCAAAGGAAAGATAAATGTCAAGTTTCCGCGGATAAATACGAAATTTTGAAGATAATTACGAAGATCGGAAAAAATGGAATATCTCCATTTTGACGCTATGACGGCTTAAGGGCAGAAGAGGAAAAGCGCAAACCGACCTAGGTGCCAGTATATAAGGAGTCCTAGGCGAGAAGCATGAGGAGAGATTTTTCTCAGAGCAAACTTAGCACTTAGGGCAATTAGGCAACTTTCCGTTTTTGTTATTCGAGCTGCGACTCAATTAGGTTTAGCCGTCTTAGGGTTGTTAGA
>NC_027755.1:11013966-11014243 GCF_000695525.1 Brassica oleracea var. oleracea
AACAATGGGATACAACTCTTTTCAACAGACGCAGCGTCTACACGAACGAAGAAGAAAAATTTCTTCCACGAGTTGAAGTTAGAAGTAAACCCCTTAACCACTGACATAAAGTTCCGAGGGACCAGCCTATACTTGTCCGTATCCTTGATAATGTGTAACCTAAGAAGTGCTTCAAAGTGATCGACGGTAAGGGAGAGACCATGCTCGTAGCTCAGGATCAGGACTCCAATGAGGTGCTGGATGCCAAGGGGATTCAGTTGGCTTATCGCCACCTCAA
>NC_027755.1:11014326-11014955 GCF_000695525.1 Brassica oleracea var. oleracea
AACCCTCCGGGGGACTGCTAGCGCGCTCTCCTTGACAAGGAACCCGGAACTCCACCGCATCCGAAATCTGATAGAACGACAGCATGATCTCGAGGAATTTGCTAGTACTCCTACTCGGTGCACCTTCCTCGACCAGGCGAAGGTTCATGACCGGGAACGACTTCTCTTTGGAAAGCGTGATCGAACCATAACACGCCACCCACCATGCCTCGTTCTCGGCCGGGTCTACCGAATGAGGAACGAATTCTATCTTTGGCACAAGGAACTCTTCAGAAACGTTCGCGGGCGAGGATCCTTTCTTCGAACTCCTTTTCTTACTCGACATTTCGTGTTTTCTTTCTAAGAATCAAGAAGGAAATGATAGAGAGAAAGAAAAAAGAAGAAGAAATTTTTAAGAAACCTCTATATGAAAATGAGTAAGTGTAAAGGTTGTGAAGAAGTTATCTCCCTTCAGAATGAAGAAGAGAAGCTCTATACTTATAGAAGAAACAAAAGTTGGAGGAATTTTCCGCGGATTTCGATTAACGCCATCTCTCGCCCAAAAAAATCATGCAATCCTAACGAGCTGGGGGGGTCTAACTGTTGGGGTCAAAAACGGTTACGACGAAGTTAATATCCAAATATCCGCA
>NC_027755.1:11015055-11016100 GCF_000695525.1 Brassica oleracea var. oleracea
ACAATGGTTGTTTCTGCTACTTCTTTTGTTTTCGATGATTTTAGAAAAGGTTTTAATAAGAATGTAGTTCTTACTAGAGTGGTTCACTTTTGGGAAGCATGTAACATCAACAAGGGTGGTTTGCTTGAGTTATTTCTTATTGATCAAAAGATATAAAACACAATTATTTAGACATTCTCAGTTTAAAATTTAATAAGCATCACATTGTTTGTTTGATACAAATTTTTACAGGGAACAACAATCCACGCCTTCGTACCAGCTAATCGAATAGCATGCTACGAAGATAGTTTAAAGGCTGGTGTAGTCTATAAGATTAAGAACTTCTTGGTCATCAACAACAAAACAAGTTACAAGGTTACTTCTCACAAGTTCTTAATTCAGTTCACTCAGCAAACTTTTATTGATCAAAATGTATATAAAAGTTGAGGCTATAAGTCATTGGTTATTTAGTATATATCTTATTATATAAAGTTTGGTTCTTCAATGTTGCTAATTAATGATTGCGACATGTGTCAATTAATTTATTAAGATTGTTACATGTGTCAAAAATATGTTACAATTCTCTTTTATTAGAATTTAAAAAAAAAAATAGAAAAAGAAAATTATTATTACATTTTTTGGGACACTAGAAAAGAAAAATTATTACAAAAATATAGTTTATTATTCTTTTTAGGAGTTAAGAAAAAACAAATTACTATTACATAGCCTTTTACAATTATATTTGTATGGCTCTTTTTATAATCTTTTAAAAATATTTGATAGTAAATTTAATTTTTGAAAATTCTATAAACAAAGAATAATTGTAAAAGCTATTTGAAAGTATTTTTTTCTTTTTAAAATATTTTGTATATTTTTCATTTTAAAGATACTAAAGAAAGATATTATAAGAGAAAATATTAATTTTTTTTTGAAAAAAAATTAAATAAAAACGAATTATAAAATCCTACAAGGACAAGAAATTATTTAATAAATATCAAATAGAAAAACTAACTATAAAATAAGTGATATTCCTTTTTTAAAACCTAAAAAAATAAAAATTTAAAAG
>NC_027755.1:11017008-11026923 GCF_000695525.1 Brassica oleracea var. oleracea
TAATTATAAAATATTATGTAATTTTAATTTTCTTTTCAAACACCCTAAAACTGTAATAAAATATTTGATGGTTAAAATAACTTCAAATATTTCACCTGATATGATTGTGAATTTTGTACAAAAAAAAACATTATGTATGTATTAATAAAAATCTATCATTATGTGAAAATAAATTTTTTTCCTTAAATCCTAAATAAAAGAAATATGAAAAATAAATTTTTTTCTCTGTTAATCTTAACCAAATAAGATTTTTTTTTCCTTTTAAATCATGACCAAATAGAATTGTAAAAGTAATTTTTACTTTTAAAATTTAATGATAAATATGATACTGAAAATATTTAATTAAAAATATTAGTGATGTTGAGAAAACAAATTTTGAAAATAATATGATACTGAAAATATTTAATGAAAAATATTAGTGATATTGAGAAAACGAATTTTGAAAATAGCAACTATTAAAAATAGTTAATATTTGATGGAAATAATTATTTGATAGTATTTTTATTTTATAAATCCTAAAAATTTAATTATAAAATATTATGTAATTTTAATTTTCTTTTCTAACACCCTAAAATTGTAATAAAATATTTGATGGTTCTTTTCTTTTAAAAAGAAAATCCTAAACAAAAGAGATTTGTATCATATTTTTTAATTCCTAACCAAAAGAGAATTGTAAGAAGTTATTTGATAGTATAGAAAATTTGATGATGAACATAATACTAAAAATTATTTAATTAAAAATGAAGTGTAAAAATAGTATTGATATGAACCGTAAAAATCATAATTTAAAATTATTTAATAATAACTAGAAATAATTATTTGATAACAATAAGATTTTTCTGAAATTCAAAACATAAGATAATTGTAAAATTTTATATGTGAGTTTATATGATAATACTTTTTCTTTTCTATAATCCTAAACAAAAATATTAAAAAGTATTTGATAGTTTTTCTTTTTTTAAATTGTAAATAAAAACGAGATTTATAAAATATATTTTTTCCTTTTTTAAAAAATCCTAACAAAAGTAAACATACATATTTAATAGTATTTTTAAGAATGAATTTGATGACAAGTATGATGGTAAAGCTATTAAATTAAAAAAAAATCTAAATTTAGGATGTTGTCGTGATTGGTATTTATGTGTTTGAGTATACGAAAATCAAACAAATGTTTGATATATATATTTTCATGTTTGCTCATAAAAAAATGATTATTATTATTGTCACCGTACATATGTTTAGTGAAAAACAAATCAAGCTTCATCATTATCTTATTGCATTTTTTATTTTTACTATGTAGTAGTTTATAATTTATTTTAATTAAAATGTTATTATGAAAATATATCATTAATAAAAAAATGAATCAAGAAAATTATTTAACATGAGATAAGTTTAATAAAACATTAAATTAGTACATAAGAAAGTGTATAATGTTGTCATTGCTTCTTGGTCTTATTTAACTTCCAAATTCTTTTTTATTTCATTATAATTATTATTTCGGGTTGGATCCGGTTTAAATTTTTACGTTTGGATATTTTTTCTAGCTCTAACAAATACTAACTGAAACTTATGTGTGAAAACGAGTTCTTAACTATAAAATAAATTTCACATAACATATGTAAAAACAATTTAAAAACAAATAAAATGATTTTTTAATATTTTTATTAAATTAAAATATCAAATAAAACCCGTTGCAACGCACGGGCCCAAATCTAGTACTATATAAAAGTTGATGTTATAAGTAAGTAGGAGCATCCATATAAGATTAAAACCACCAATCAAATTATGACAAATCATTATCTTAATTTTTGCTATCTATACTATATAAGAATTGAGGTTATAAGCAATTGAAAGCGTTCACGTAGGATGTTAAACGACCAATCAAAATATGACACATCATTATTTTAATTTATTATTTTTAAAATGTTAATATTTTCCAAAATTGTTTATTTCAAAATAAAACAGAATGCAATATCAAATTAGTTAAGTTAACAAAAATAAATAAGTTAACTTAATATATAAAATATTTTTCGAAATCTTACATAAACATATAAGGGGAAATTATATGTTTACCACTTTCGTGCTACCACTTTTCGTTTTTACCACCATTAAAGGGACATTTTCAAAAATACATTCTTCTTTAAGTGGCAAAAGACTCTTATGCCCTTGTTCTTTATATATATAATAAATAAATATTTAAATAAATAAAAAGCTAAAAAAATAAAAATAATTTTTTTAGTTTTCTTCCAATTATACTATTTCGAAATTTAAACCATAAACCCTAAAACTCAACTCTAAACCCTAAACCACCAATCCTAAACTTTTTTTTTTCAAATAAGAACCCTAAACCATCAATCCTAAACCCTATTTTTTTTTGAAATACGAACCCTAAACCCTGAAACATTAACTCTAAACCCTAAACCCCGAAACATCAATTCTAAACCCTAAACCCTAAACCTTCAACTCTAAACCCGAAAACATCAACTCTAAACCCTAAACCCTAAACTTCAACACTAAACCCTAAACCATCAACACTAAACCCTAAACTATCAGCACTAAACCCTAAACCCTAAAAGGTAAACTCTAAACCTTAAACCCTAAAAAATTAACCCTAAACCCTAAAACATCAACTCTAAACTCTAAACCCTAAACCTTCATCTCTAAACCCTAAAATCTAAACGCTAAATCCTAAACCCTAAACCCTAAAACCCTAGAGTTGATGTTTTAGGGTTTAGATTTGAAGGTTTAGGGTTTTAGGGTTTAGGGTTACCAAAATATGCTAAATCATTATTTTATTCACTATATAAAAATTGAGGTTATAAGTCATTGAGAGTATACACATTGGATGATAAATAACCAATTAAAATATGAAAAAGAATAATAATAATTTACTATTTTAATATATTCAAATTTCCAAAACGGATTATTTCAATACAAAATATAATTCAACATCAAATAAGGCAAACTAATAAATACATCATTAAAATGGAACTGATTCATATATATACTAAATATTTAGAAATTTAACAAAATAAATTAACTAAAATAAAATAAAATATAAATAATACCCGATTTTAACTTGCAAGAACAAAAAATAAGATATAGTCTTCAAAATAAAATTTCAAAATTGTATTTTTAAAATAAATTAGAAATCAATATCAAAAATATTTTTTTTAATAATATCCAAATCAAAGAATCACATAATCCTCATGAACAAGGAATACATAAAGAAATATATGATTTGAAGTGAATGAAGAATAACAGTAAACGAAAATGAAAAACATCCGCGATGAAAAGTAAACTATACAAGCCAAAGACAAAATCTGATAGACAAAAAATGTATCACACGAGAAAATACCAGATATACTAGAGAATAATTTCAATATAAAAACAAGATTAGAAAATTTTACTCGGTCTCTCAGAAAGATGTTAAGTAAGAGAACAAAGTGAGTGTCCCAAGCGATAATTTATTTGAGTTTCAATTACTTTAAGTCAATCAAAAGAAATTAACAAATTTATTTATCCATAATTTTTTAAATATTAATCAACACTATTATCTTATATTTTGACAAATATTATTTTAGTCAGTTACAATCAAAATATTCATTGAAACTAACCAAATAAGCTATACTGAAATAAATCTAACATGGTGTGATTCACAAAAAAATTAAAAGTTATTGTTCTTAAAGTAAACTACATGATGAATTCATATAATTTTACTCATATAACATATAAAATTTAAGATGCTCTATGTTGAGTTATGTCGAAGAAAATATTTAGCGAACAATGTTTATAAGATAAATGACAAATAAATAGCCTAAGAAAACATGTCAAATAAGTTATTTAAGATTTTAAATAAAATTTATAACATACTGAAATAAATCTAACATGGTGTGATTCACAAAAAAATTAAAAGTTATTGTTCTTAAAGTAAACTACATGATGAATTCATATAATTTTACTCATATAACATATAAAATTTAAGATGCTCTATGTTGAGTTATGTCGAAGAACATATTTAGTGAACAATGTTTGTAAGATAAATAAATAATAAAGAGCCTAAGAAAACATGTCAAATAAGTTATTTAAGATTTTAAATAAAATTTATAACATAGACCAACAATAAGTTAGCATGTAAGATAACATAAAAGAATGATAAATGGAACAATCAATATAAATTTATTAATATAAATATACTACCAAGTATTATAATTAGTAAACTAAAATACAAATTTACAAATTTCAGTCTCCAGATTACAATGAATACGATATCTAAAATGTTTGCTATCTTATTGTTAGCATTTAGAAACTAAAACAAATTATCAAAATTATGTAATAGTTTTCAAAGGATCTTTAAAAATCTTCATGTAAACTTTAAAACAAACAAGTATTATTTTCATATAAAAAATAATTGTAATACATTATACAATCATACATGCTTAACTACTTTAAACATAATTAATTAGATCAAGTAGTAGATAAATCTACTACTTTATATTCGTTAATAAAATGTTACATGAGAAATTGCCAAAAATACTATTTTCAAAGTACCACATTTCATGTTTATGCTAACCACTTTTACCACAATCTTTAATGAAAGGTAAAAGACATTTATAACCTTTTGATTAGCTTTGACAAAAAAAAACATAAGGTTAACTAATCTAAACTTAAAACATCAACTCTAAACCCTAAATCATCAACTCTAAACCCTAAACCATGAAACATCAACTCTAAACCCTAAACCCCGAAACATCAACTCTAAACCCTAAACCCTAAACCCTAAATCCTAAACTTTCAAATATAAACCCTAAAACATCAACTCTAAACCCTAAACGTAAACCCTAAATCTAAACTTAAAACATCAACTTTAAACCCTAAATCATCAACTCTAAACCCTAAACCATGAAACATCAACTCTAAACCCTAAACCCCGAAACACCAACTCTAAACACTAAACTCTAAACCTTCAAATCTAAACCCTTAAACATCAACTCTAAACCCTAAACCCCGAAACACCAACTCTAAACACTAAACTCTAAACCTTCAAATCTAAACCCTAAAACATCAACTCTAAACCCTAAACGTAAACCCTAAACCCTAGAACCCTAAACCTTCAAATCTAAGCCCTAAAACACTAACTCTAGGGTTTTAGGGTTTAGGGTTTAGGGTTTAGGATTTAGGGTTTAGAGTTTAGGGTTTAGAGTTAAAGGTTTAGAGTTTAGGGTTTAGAGTTGATGTTTTAGGGTTTAGGGTTAATTTTTTAGTGTTTAGGGTTTAGAGTTTACTTTTTAGGGTTTACGGTTTAGTGTTGAGAGTTTAGGGTTTAGTGTTGATTGCTTAGGGTTTAGAGTTGAAGTTTAGGGTTTAGGGTTTAGAGTTGATGTTTTAAGGTTTAGAGTTGAAGGTTTAGGGTTTAGAGTTTATGTTTCGGGGTTTAGGGTTTAGAATTGATGTTTCAGGGTTTAAGGTTCGTATTTCAAAAAAAAAAAAGATTTAGGATTGATGGTTTAGGGTTTAGGGTTCGTATTTCAAAAAAGAAATAGGGGTTAGGATTGATGGTTTTGGGTTTAGAGTTGAGTTTTAGGGTTTAGGGTTTGAATTTGGAAATATTATAATACGAAAAAAAATTAAAAAAATTATTTTTTATTTTTTAAATTTTTATTTATTTAAATTTTTATGAATTATATATATATAAAGAACAAGAGCATAAGAATCTTTTGCCACTTAACGAAGAAAGTATTTTTGAAAATGTCCCTTTATTGTTGGTAAAAATGAAATGTAGTAGCATGAAAATGGTAAACATGTAATTTCCCCATGTTACATAACATTAGTTAAATTCATTATATTTACTTTATTTTTTTATAATATCTTTCAAAGACTATTAAATATTAATTAAAGTTCATCAAAATATTTATTGTGTTTAAATTTTAAATCTAAATACTATACTATCACACATACATATATATAAAACAAACAAACTATAACATATATATAACAATCACACATTAAAAGTTTTGATGACTACAAAGTAAAAGTATATATTATGCAAATAATTCAATTGTTTAAGTTATTCAAATAAAATATATGTAAATTTTATGATAAAATATTATAATGTATTAACAGTTTACATGCATCACGAAATTTATATAATATTTTTAAATAAAAATTAATATTTTTCAAAAGTTAGGAATATGTTTATAAACATAATTATTACATTTATAAATACAAATAACTAAATATCCAATAAGAGGGTACAATTATAAATAAAGATAAAAAAATAAAATCATAAAATCATATTTTAGATAAGAAAATTATATAAATCAACTAGATAATTAGTTTAAAAGTTATTACAAAACTAAACTAAATTATTAATACAGACTCGCAAGTAGATAAAATCTAGTCTATACTATATAAAAATTGAGGCTATAAGACATCGAGGGTGTCCACGTAGAATTTAATACGACCAATCGTATTATGACAAATCATCATTCTAATTTATTATTTTCGAAACTGTCAATATTTCCAAAAAACTGTTTATTTCGTAATAAAAAGAAATTAGTATCGAATAAGGCAAACTAATAAAAGTAAAAACATTATACATATATTAACTTAATATATATTTATGATAATAATTTTTAAATTTAACATAAATTAACTAAGAATAATAATTAATTTTAAAATGCAATAATTCAAACAATTATAACTATAAATTTAACTCATGATTTTGATTTATTTATAGATAAGTAAAATTAATTTAACTCACGATTTTCAAAGTTTACGTTATATGCTATTGAAAATATTCAAAAACAACATATACTACATATGAGGCTATAAGTCATTGAGAGTATAAGATAGGATTAGAAAAATAAAACAATCAAAATATGAAAAATCATAATTATAGTTTACTATTTTTAAAATGTTAAAATTTCCAAAATTGATAATACAAAATTGAATTAAACATGAAATAAGGTAAACTATTCAATAAAAGTTGAGGCTATAAGCTATTGAGAGCGTCCAAGTAGGATTTAAAACAACCAATCGTATTATGACAAATAAGCATGATGATTTGTTATTTTTAAATATGTCAATGTTTCCAAAACGTGTTTATTTCATAATTAAAAAGAAATCAATATCGAATAAGGAAAACTAACAAAAGTAAAAACATTAGACATATATTAAATTAATACATATATAATAATTTCAAAATTTAACATAAATTAACTAAAAATATTAATTAATTTTAAAATGCAATAATTCAAACAATTATAACAATAAATTTAACTCATTATTTTCAAAATTTAGGCTACATGCTATTGAAAATATTCATAAATAACATACAATATATATAAGCTAAGTCTATAAATCACTGAGAAACAATTCATTATATTTTGATTAGAATTTAAAAAATTCCATAAAATCATTTAAATTAAAATAGAAACCAATTTCAAACAAGGTAAGTTAACAAAAGTAAAACATTATACGAACATTTACTTAATATATAATATTTCTTGAAATGTAACATTAAAATAAAATACAAAATAAGAATTAATATTAAAAATACAAGACTTTCAAAAAATTATATGTAAATTAATTTAACTCATGGTTTTCAAAGTTTAAGCTATATACTATTGAAAATATTAAAAACTAACATATACTATATATGAGGCTATAAGTCATTGAGAATATACACATAGGGTTAAAAAACAATCAAAATATGAAAATCATAATTATAGTTTACTATTTTTGAAATGTTAAAATTTCTAAAATTTATAATGCAAAATGGAATTCAATATTAAATAAGGTAAACTAATAAATAAATCATTAAAATTAAATCAATTCATATATATATTAAATATTTGTAAATTTAACAAAAAAATTAACCAAAATAATATAAAATATAAAGATACATTATTTTTCCGCCCAAGAACACAGAATAAAAATATACTCTTCAAAATAAAATTTCAAAAAAGTATTTTCAAAATAAATTTTAAATCAATATCAAATGTGTTTT
Organism: Brassica oleracea var. oleracea; assembly: GCF_000695525.1. NCBI lineage: Eukaryota > Viridiplantae > Streptophyta > Magnoliopsida > Brassicales > Brassicaceae > Brassica > Brassica oleracea. The sequence goes on from NC_027755.1 coordinate 11,025,020, forward strand.
CTTTAATATCCAAATCAAACAACCAAACATAATCTTAATGAAAAAGGAACGCGTCAAGAATATATGATTTGAAGTGAATGAACAATAACAATGAATGAGAAATAGTACAAAGAAAAATGTAAAACTTCTGTGACAGAAAGTAGACATACAAAGCCGAAGACAAAATCCAATAGACGAAAAATGTATCACACCAAAAAATCGGATAGAGTAGAGAATAATTCCAATATAAGAAAAAGATTTTAAATTTATATTCGTTCTCTCTGAAATATGTTAAGTAAGAGAACAGAGAGAGAGTGTCGCAAGCCACAATTTATTTATGAGTTTCAAATTATTTTTAATCAATAAAAAAACTAACGAATTTATTTATCCATTAAATATTAATCAACACTATTATTTTATATTATTAAAAATATTCTTTTAGTCAGTTACATTCAAATTTTCATAGAAACTAAATAAATAAGATATATTGAAATAAATCTAACATGATGTGAACTACAAGATTTTTAAAAATTATTGTTATTAAAGCAAACTAAATGATGAATTCTTATAATCATTAGTCTAATTCATCTCATATAACATATAAAGTTTAAGATGCTCCCTGTTGAGTTATGTTGAAGAAAATATTTAGAAAACAATGTTTACAAGTTAGATAAAAAATAAAGAGTCTAAGAAAGCATGTCAGATAAGTTATTTAATATTTTAAATCAAATTTATAAGGACGACCATCAATAAATTAACATGAATGATAACATAAAAGAATGATAGAATGATAACATAAAAGAATGATAGAAGAAATAATCAATATGAATTTATCATCAACAAACTAAAAACACAAATTTACAAACTTATAACATTTAAAAAATCTCAAGATTACAATGACTACGCTATCCAAAACGTTCGTTATCTTATCGCCATCATTTAGGAACTAGAAATAGTTTTTTTATCAAATTATACAATAGTTTTTAAAGGATCTTAATAATATTCATGGAAACTCTGAAACAAACATATATTATCTATCGTACCAAAATATTTTTTTCATATAAAAATGTAAATTATTATATATTGTAATGCATCATACAATCATACAAGTTTCACTACTATACAACTAAATAATTAGATCAAGTAATAGATAAATAATATACTTTAGGTTCTCTATATTATTAATTCAATAAATAAAATGTTACTTAACATTTCTTTAATTCATTATATTTACTTTAAATTTATATTATCTTACAAAGATTATTTAATATTAATTAAAATTCATCAAATATTTGTTGTGATTAAATATTAAATCTAAATATTATATTATTACATATCCATATATATATATATATATATATATATATATATAAATTTGTATGTATAACAATCACACATTAATTATAAAGTTTTTCTGAGTATAAAATAAAATTAGAGATTATGCAGATAGTTTAATAGCTTATGTTATTCATATATAAATATATAAATTTTTGATAAAAATATTATAATGTATTAACGGTTTACATGCATTGAGTAATCTACATAATATTTTCAAATATAATTTAATATTTTCAAAATTATGAATATATTTATAAACATAATTATTGCATCGACGATTTAGTCCTTTACAGGACATCGACGAAGAGGAGGAATCTTGCTTAGAAGGAAGTGGAACGGAAGTGGAAGTTGAAGACGTCAAGTATAGGGGAATTATAGTGGATGGCAAAAAAGAGAAGGAATTGCAGGTGGCATCGACAAGTAGGCAACAGGGATCGGTGCCAAGGCAGCTTCGGAGGAGAGTAACTGGTTCTAAAGATATGAGCAGAGGCGGGCACGGTGGAAGTCACAGATCGTCAAAAAAACTTCCAGTAGGAAGTTATGACCTCTTTCTTTGCATGGAACATGCGTGGGTTCAATCTACCACG
>NC_027755.1:11027023-11031419 GCF_000695525.1 Brassica oleracea var. oleracea
ATTCCAATGTTTGATCAATAAATTTCAAATTTCATCAAAAAAAAAAATACCAATAACTAAATAAGTAATAACATGGTACAATTACAAATAAAAATAAATATTAAAATCAACAAATCATATTTCAAATAAGAAAATTATATAAATCAATTAAATTGTTAGCTTAAAAGTTAATATAAAATTAAATTAAATTATTAATACAGACTCGCGCGTTGCGCGAATATAAAATCTAGTCTATACTAAAAAAATAAACCTTTTGAGGCTCCGTAAAACGTCTACATCAGCGAAAACATTCTTCCAAAAGATGCCACATGACAATTTTACTAAATAATAAAAAACAGAAAAAGTAAATATATAATATAAGGAAAAATAAATAATAAATAAATATAAAATCTAAGAAAATGGAAATATTACATTAAACAATAATATGTAAATATATAATATAATAAAGAAAAATAAATAATAACTAAATTTACAATATAAGAAATAGAAATATTACATTAAACATCTATCATAATATTATCATTTGATATAAGAAAATATATTAGAATAAGTAAATATACAATTAAGAAATGAAAAACTAAATTAAACATCTATCTAAAAAATCTATAGTAAAATAAATAATAACTCAATACACAATATAAGAAATAGAAATAGTATATTAAAGGGACATTTTGAGGCTACATGGAGCGTCCACATCAGCGAAATAAACTTATTCCGAAAGATGACACGTGGTATTGTTACTAAAAAAAAAGTAAATATATAATATAAGGAAAAATAAATAATAAGTATATATAGAATCTAAGAAATAGAAATATTACATTAAACAATAAATATGTATATATACAATATAATAAAGAAAAATAAATAATAAGTAAATAAAGTATATAAGAAATAAAAATATTACATTAAATATATATTGTAATATTATCATTATTATAAAAGCAAGAAATTTAGAATAAATAAATATACAAAAATAAGAAAAGATAAACAGTAAGTAAATATTCAATATAAAAATGGAAAAAATAAATTAAATATATATCTGAAAAATGTATAGTTAAATAAATAATTAGTAAATATACAACGTAAAAATATTACATTAAACATCTATTATACTATTATAATAAATAAATATAAAATATAAGAAAAATAAATAATAAGTAAATATACAATATAAAAAAATATGAAAGAATTTCCTTACAACATAAAAAAATGGAAAACTATATCAAACATCTATCTAAAAAATGTATAGTTTTCTGGTTTTTTCTGAAAAAAAATGTATTCACACAAACATACAATTAAGAATTTTGTTGTTGTTCATAATACAAAGTCTAAAAGAATAGCTATATAGTTAACATTTGAAAATTGATATAGCACCGCGCATAGCGCGGATTAATTCCTAGAAAAAATATACATATAAAGAAAAATAAATAATAAATAACTATACAATATAGAAAATAGAAAAAATACATTTATCTAAAGAGGAACATGCATAGCACCTCCAAAAGGTGTTGGAGCGATTAAGAAGCCATAAGTTGTTCGCCAAGTTTAGTAAATGTAGCTACTGGAAAAGGGAGATTGGATTCCTTGGTCATCGAGTTTCAGAGAAGGGTGTTGCGGTAGATCCTGAAAAGGCTGAAGTGGTTAAGGATTGGCCACGCCCTACCAGCGCTACCGAGGTTCAAAGCTTTCTAGGATTGACTGGATATTATCGAAAGTTTGTGAGGAATTTTTCCATCATGACCAAACCCTTGACGAGGCTGACTGGGAAAGATATATCATTTGAATGAGATAAGAAAGAGGAAAAGGCTTTTACACAATTAAAGGAAGCTTTGACGACAGCACCTATTCTTGCATTACCTACTTCAGGAAGACCTTACACCATATACACTGATGCTTCTCGAGTAGGACTGGGTTGTGTACTGATGCAGGATGAAAAGGTCATCGCCTATGGTTCAAGACAGTTAAGGAAGCACGAGGAGAATTACCCCACCCATGATCTAGAGATGGCCGCAGTGGTATTTGCATTAAAAATATGGAGATTCTATCTTTATGGCAAGACGATTCAAATCTTTACTGATCACAAGAGTCTCAAGTATCTCTTTACTCAGTCAGATTTGAATTTGAGACAAAGGAGGTGGATGGAGTTTATCATGGATTATGACTTACAAATCCAATATCACCCAGGAAAGGCGAATGTGGTAGCAGATGCACTGAGTCGGAGGAGAAGTGATACAACTATTGAGAAAGACTTAGAAGCCTTAAACGCAGAATTCAAGATGGTTAGTCTTTCAGCCATAGAGTGCGAGGGCAGCGAGACATTGGGATTACAAGCAGTGAATCAAGCAAACCTCTTGCAAAGAATTCGAGAAGAGCAGCAGGAAGATGTGAAGCTAAAGAAGATTATAAAAGAACTTGAAGAATCAGGCGGAAGAAATGATAGTGGTTATTATTTGGCTGATGACTGAACCCTCCTACTGAACGGAAGGATAACAGTACCTGAAGGAAAGGAGTTACGGGAAGAGATCTTGAGAACCGCACACCACTCTGTATTCAGTATTCATTCTGGAAGCACCAAGATGTACCAGGATATACGTCGATACTATCACTGGCCAGGAATCAAACGATCAGTTGCTAAGTGGGTAGCTCAGTGCCAGACATGCCAACAAATTAAAGCTGACCATCAAGTGCCGGGAGGGAAGAGGGAATGATACTATATGGGTGTTGGTAGACCGACTAACTAAGACTGCTCACTTTCTACCCATTAGAATTGTTGACAAGGTAGAAGTACTGGCATAACTTTACTTAAAGGAGATAGTAAGATTACATGGAGTTCCTGCCAACATTGTATCTGATCGTGACCCAAGATTTATGGCTCAATTCTGGAGAGCTTTTCAGCAAGTATTGGGGACTGATCTTCATATGAGTAATGCGTTTCACCCTGAAACTGATGGGCAGACGGAGCGAACAATCAGAACCTTGGAAGATTTGCTAAGGATGTGTGTTTTAGACTGGTCAGGTACATGGGAAGAATACTTACCTTTGGTAGAGTTTTCTTATAATAACAGTTACCATGCAAGTATTGGGATGTCCCCATATGAGGCATTTTATGGACGACCTTGCCGCACACCACTGTGTTGGTCTGAAGTTGAGTTTGGTTTCTGGTTTTAAATCTCATTTTTGAATATAACTACAACATGTTTTATTTAAAAGAGAGACTAACATTCTCTAACACAACCCGCTTATTATGTATGAAATTAGTTTTATGTAATATTTCAAGTTGGTGATTGGGTATATTTGAAGGTGGCCGCACAGAAAGGGAGAGATAGATTCGGAAAAGTGGGAAAGTTAGCCACTCGATATATAGGACCATACCGAGTGATGCAACGGGTTGGAGAAGTAGCCTATCAATTAGAGTTACCATCAGATATGGCCTTCACCCAGTTTTCCATGTCCCGATGTTAAGAAGGCATATACGAGATCATACCGAAGTAGAGCCGCAACGAGTAGAAAACCTTCGCTCCAACATCACTTACCCTGAAGGACCACTTCGAATCGGAGAAAGACGAAAAAGGAAACTGAAGAATCGAGAGATTCCTCAAGTACAAGTATTTGGGGAAAACAGCGCCGAGTAATTGTGACATGGGAAGATGAAGAGAGGTTTAGAGCGACTCATCCTGAACTGTTTTTGGAAGATGATGAAGACCAGATGGGTGGAACATCAAACCGCTAAGAATTCGGGAAGAATTCTATTGAGAGGGGGAGAATGTAATAACCCTCTTTGAAGAGTAAAACGCAGACAAGGAAAAATCATGTAACAGCCGAGAAAATTACTCAAGTAAGTGGAAGTCGGATTGATCTTTTCCTGTGGATGTTTGTGGATCCCAAGGTACATAAGAAAAATTTAGAAAGTCTTAGAATAGTTTTCCATCTGAAGAAATAAATTCTTCGGAAAGTTTAGTGGATTGAAAATGCTCGCGGCTCGGCCTAGAACATCCTAGTAGAACGAGAAAATTAATCGAAAAATTTATTATAGGGCCTTAAGATAGGAATGACTTTAGAATTATTTTAGTCTAAGAAATCTAGGTTTTTGTCAAGGAGAAAAATTTCCACCAGCTCGGATCAGCTTATAACACGTACGGGATTTGAATACGGCCCATTCGGGCCCATCTACGATGTGTTAAGCATATCCGAAAGATTTCGGAAGATTCAGCTGCTTGCTTACCTCCTTCAGGCAGCTGGACATGTGCTTCTCCTTGACTGGACCACCTCCAAGCAGTTCTTGTCGCATTTCTATTGGATGCTTTGGTGGCTGGCCACAAACCTTGGTTTTATTGCCAAAACTTGTGGCTAAGACACCAAGCTGTCACCTATTGGTTGGTTTGGGAGGCAGAGACAC
>NC_027755.1:11031495-11034224 GCF_000695525.1 Brassica oleracea var. oleracea
AATAGCAGACCACCCCCTTAGTTCATTCTCCACTTTTAAAACCCGACCATAGGCACCCGAGAGAACCCGGTAACACCCGAACCTTAAGGTAACTTTTTAGTCTTTAGCTTTCATTTTTTTTAGTTAGCTTTCTGTTCTTTATTTTGTTTATTTTCCTTTCATACCCTACCCTTACTGTGTCTAGATTTCCAAAGTTCTAGAGTTTTCCCATAAAAGTTAAAAGTGAAGCCGACCGCGAGATAGGAGCGTTTGCAGTCCGAAACTTTCATCTAAGTGTTGAGGTGAGTCTCGGTTATGGGTTATGATTGTTGTGTGTGCGACTAGCGCCTGCAAAACAAGAGTATTGGTTGACGCATTGCTAGGTTGCGCGTTCAGATATATAATGATATGATAATGATTGATGTTTGTGAAAGATATTGAGTTATATCGTCAGGCCTCGGCTCGAGGGGTATAACATGATTGTGATACATTGATGGGTGTTGCATATAATTATGTCATTGCATTGTGTTGTTTGGGCCTCGGCTCAGATAATATAACATGTTTGATCATATCTTAACGGGGAAACCCGTAAATCCACGGACTTGATCCGTGAGGGTTCGACACTCGGGTGGAGAGTTGTGAGAGTCATTGGTGTCCACTCGAGGCCCGTGCCTTGTCAGGGGCCTTACCAAAATTAGTTTCAGGCAGGACGCGAAGACACGTGTGATAGGGCTAGCTACCCTCGACCGTGTAGCTGCATGACGATGCGGCAAGTGTGTTATCCGGGCCATCGGCTTTTTAGACTTTGTGTTTAGAGTCAATGGGCGCAAGAAGGGATGTGTTATGGACTTCGCATCGAGATAGGAACCAATGGCGAGAGGCAATCCTCGACGATCGATAATGATCTAACCACTCGTGAAGAGTGGATGCTTGTTTACGTGATTGCTTTATTTTTGCATTGTATATTTCTTAATATAATTGATCTATGTTGCTTAATGTTTGATGCATAATCGGGGGATAAATAATTGTTAGGAAACCCGACACACTGAGGAAAATAGTTGCTCATTAGACTCTTTGTTTTGCATGTAACCCGTAGTAGGTTCCATTTGGGATCGGAGGAGCACAAAGCTGTTGGTGTAGATTTGCTACCTTTTGCAAACATGTACGTTTTGTAATATGTAAGATATGGTTTTGAACATTGGCCGAGCATGTATACAGTTTTGATGTGGTTGAACTTAAAGTATATATGAATAAGAAAAGGTTTGTGAAATGCTTGGATTCCATATTATACTAGTCCTAGTCCGGGATGAACTAACTAACAGTTTCAAACTCGGGTTGCAAAGCCTTAACTTGGAATCGCTAGGAAACCCATTCTTGGAAATATGATCTTGGGATTCCGGATCTAATCCGGGAACCTCGGGTCAAATGTTTGGGCACGTGGTAGTAGTATCTTTGATCTAGTTAGAGTTCTTTAGTTCGTCGTGCATATTCTTATTTGATTGGTGCATGGCAAACTAATTAACTTTTACTTATTCTGGATCGGGGGTGTTACAGGGGGGATGTTAACATCGATCGATGGTCGAGTAGGGTGTCGAGACTTTTGTTTGAAGCATTTATCTATGCCACCAGTTGTGTCATAAAACTCCTTTGTAACCTTCTGCTGGTGTTCTGTAATAGTGGGTTGTTGGATGAAGAGGTTGTCTGCCCCAATGGCTGTCTGAAGGATGTCTGCAATATCCTCTCGAGATACGTGCAGTGTACGTTCATCTATTGCTTTTGCGTAGCCATCTGGGTCCCTGAAAATACCAAATTCGTCTGGAGTTAGATACTGGTTATCAGATTTATCTTTTTCGCTTACAGCGGTTTTTGGTTTTGGACGGCTGTCGATCGATGTTGTATGGTTAATGTCGATCGATGTTGAAGGATTGATGTCGATCGATGGAGGAATGGCTCTGACGATCGGATGGCTGAAATGTGTTCTTTCCCAAGCAGCTTATGCTCGTTTCTGATCTGTTTCATCGCGTCTTTGCATGTTGAGAAGTTCCTCATAAGTGAAACCCTCATGAAGTTCATCAGCTCCTTGATCACGGTATGCTGTCTCTACTGCGTAGCTCTCGTGACGGCGATCATCTGCCCAACTTCCAAATGAGTAATCCCCATCTCGGGTAGCATCGATGTTAGTGTCGATCGATGGGTAGTAGGCGATGTCGGTCGATGCTCGATCGGTGGCTTGGTTGATGAGGTTGAATGTCGAGCGATGTTGGGGTCGAAAACGATTATCTCGAAATCAACGGCTAAGATTATCATTTTAGCAAATTCTTCACGAAAGACTTCTTGAAAGAAAGATCAAAAGAATACAAATACTAATGGACGAGGGTCTCCGGAAAGATCGGTACAAAATGAGACAGGTCAAGACCCGAGAACCAGACCTTTCTCACTTGTCCGCCTCGCCCATGGGCGAGGACGACCAGCACCACGGTTACCTCGCCCATGGGCGAGGACGATCCGCACTCGGTTCACCTCGCCCAAGGGCGAGGACAATCCAATCCCAGTCAGTCCGACTCGTTTCGACTCTTGTGTCGTCCGTATAGTTGTGATATCAGACTTTTGGATCATATACCTCTCGTTTCGTTTCGATCGGAGTTAGTCTCGAAGTTTTACGACTAAAATCGTAGAAAAGCCCGAAGGCCTAAAAACGGCCCGAGAGGATCTAAACGTGTCTAGAGGCCAATCTACGATTTAGAAGGGAC
>NC_027755.1:11034370-11041239 GCF_000695525.1 Brassica oleracea var. oleracea
CAAAGGAGTAAATAGGCCACCGACCTAAAACAACTATATAAGGAGAGTTAGAGCAGAAGAAAAGGGATCCGAGAATTTAGACTTAGAGAACTCCTGCTAGCTTAGGGAACTTAGAACTTAGGTGGTTAGACTAGCAAGGCAAGGCGTAGGACGTTTTGCCGCCCTTCTGTTCTGGTTTTGTCTAGTTAGCATATCTCTACTCCTCTCAGAAAAGTCTTGTATTCATACTATTTCAATAATAAAACGCCTCCGAGCGACTATTTATTTTTATCTTGCTATCTTTCTTTTTACGTTCTGAAAGTGATTACGCAGAGAATTCAGACCTTCAGGGAAAATCGGGTTTTCTTGGTTTTCCTCCATACTTATTCATTAAAATCGACAGTGTGAATTTTGGTTCCCACAATCGATGGTGATCCGTTCCTGTCGATCGATGGCGACTTCTTTTTCCAAAAGGAATGATGGAGAAGTCTATCTTCCTCGTCAACAGTCGCTCTTTGCTCTATAACTCGTTCTTCCTCATAATCTTCATCATACTCCTCTGTATGCATGTTGTGTGCTGCCATAGTTGGATTGTAGTAATCGTTTTCCCATTCTACTTGATTACTGTCGACCGATTCGTCTTCTACTCCGTCGGTCGATTTTTGGTGGGCACTGTCGAGCGATGTTACAGTGTGAGTTTCGATCGACTTTGAGTATTATGTCTCGTACTCAGCTCCAAAGTGGAATGCTGCAATGATTCCAGGATCATTGATTCTTCTGGGGGTCGTCTGTGGCTTCTTGACTGGAATAGGGTTGTAGTGGACATGAGGATCTATGAGCGTTAGGCACAACCGGTTGGTTTGCAAGTTGCACACTGCTCCTACTGTTGACAAGAAGGCTCTCCCAAGTAATAGAGAAGAGTTCCAGTTCAGCTTGATGTCCAAGACATGGAAATCTACTGGAACTAGGGCATTACCAATCTACACCTTTAGGTCTCTTACAATTCCTCATGAGTTTCTCTGAGAACAATCCACTAAAGTGAATAATTCCTTGGAAGGCTCCACCGGCAGACCTAGATGGTCTGCCATAACTCTAGGTAGGATGCTGACTGATGCTCTTGTGTCGCACAAGGCATGTGGGAATTCGATACCCTTCACCGTGCATGGTATTGCAAATTGCTTAGGATCACTCTTCTTCTTCAATGTAACCCTCTTCCTCAACTGTTCTCTAGCATCACAGAACATTCTCGTAATGTCTTCTTCTGTCTCTCTGGTTTCTCTGAAGAACATCCACTATCTGTGGGTAAAATAAGCCTTATCGAATGGCTTATCTAGAGGAATCCTGAAGACTCTTTTTTGGAAACCTTCCTTTTTCTTTTCATTAGCCCCCCCTCTTCAGATGTTTCGTCACTTTTTCCTTTCTTCTCGTTAGGGTTCTTCCCGTAGGAACCCTATCAACCTCCATTGATCTGTTTCATCTTCTGAAGGTGTCCTGATGGGCTTTGGTGGGTTTGGTTTTGGGCCTGAGTGCATTTAGATGTGCAACATCTATCTTCGGCATCTGCACTCGGTATGTAATAGGTGCTCGTCGATCGACGGGCGCTGGCGGTTGTCGATCGATGGCTGTCTCATGATGTCGTTGGATGACGGGGTCAAAATGTCGATCGATTTTTACGTAGACAAGGCGATTGATGACGGTCTCTTGATGTCGATCGATAGCGAATGTCGATCGATGTTTATGTAGACTGGGCTGGGCGGATGTGGGTGTGGGTGTTTTGCTGCGATCTCCTCGTGAGTCATGATCCTCACGGCATTGCAAGATGCGGTTGACTCCGTAGGGGTTGTCGATCAATGTCCAGGAGAGGATGTCGATCGGTTTTGGATGACTTCTGTCGACCGATGTTCGTGGCTTGGCGTCGATCGACACCAATGCGATCCGCCGAAACTCATCAAACTCTCTACTTCGAAATCTCCTTCTTGCAGCTTCTCTTCTTTCACCACTTGCCAGAAATCATCCCCAATGATGGCATTCACGTGGTGCTTCATCACATCATCTTCTACCCCTCTAGTCAAGGCTCCCTACGCATCTCCTACCCCTCTTGTTAAGGCTTTCTGCATCTTAACAGCTTCTCTGTCTGAACAACCTGCATCTCCAACTTCTTCACATGAGTGCTTAAAGTCTCAAACTTTGTGTTCAGGTTGGTGTAGACAGAATCAATCTTCCCATTGAAGTCCACTGTCATGTGCTGCTGTCCCTCGAGAACTCTATCAAGCATCTCCTCAATCTTGCTCTCTTGAGTTGGCGGTGGTGGCTTCTGGTAGGAGGAGCTTCCATAACCTTTGTTGTTGCTGTAGTTGTTGTTGTATGGTTTCTGGTGCTGCGAACTCTGGTTGAAATTGCCCATATTTCCATAGGAGTTTCTGTTTCCACCTTGGTTTCCAGAACCTTGGAATCCAATTCCACTGATGAAGTTCACATCTGCTTCCTCTGCTCTACCCTCTGTGTCTACAGCCTCTGCATCTTCAACCAAGCAGACTTGCTTCCAGAGAAGCTTGTGAACACTGTCCAGCTTTGCTTTCACCTCATCCATTTGATCATTCCCAAGGATGGTGGCAGATCTTTTCCTCTCAAAGTCAGTAATCTTGGTGCTGCTGCTAGATGCTAGGTTTTCAATGACCTTCACTGCCTCCTGATAGACCATGGATTTTACCCATTATTAGCCATGGTTTATAAGTGTTTTAAGATATATGTACTACTATATAGAGTCTATTTAGAGTAATTACAGGTTCAGGTACTAACTGGAAGAAAATGATGTATTTGGAGCTATTTGGATATCTTTTGAGCTTTACTGGAAATAGGAGATGGTCGACGGTTACCAAGAAATATCGACCGACGGTTACCAACAAATATCGATCGATGTTGAGCTCTTCTCATCAATCGACGGCGAAGCCACCCGAGAGTTAATGACAAATTAGAAGATTTCAAGTTTCACAAAAGTTTCAATAATTACATCTTAAGTCTCTGGCCGCCTGTTAGGCTATTTATTAGGGTTTTGTATCATTTTAGAGGCAGACTTGCCTAGGGGACCTTTTTAGTCCTAATTTGGAGGAAGCAAGAGGCCACCATTGAAAGGGGAAAACTTAGAATTGGAGAGATAGATCAATACTGCAAAACAGAGAAGATCTTGAACTCCCTTGCTTTCACTTATTTTGTTGCTTACTTTTATTGTTTATTTTACCTAAGTATTATTCAGACCATCATAACTATGTGTTTCATGAATATGTTTGAGTAGTCCTTACTGTTAGATTTAGGTTTCTCAATAGGTTGATAAATGTATTACTGATACAAACAATTGTTACGGTGTTTAAAAGTATAGTTCTTCATCTAGTTGTGCTTAAAGCTAAGTTTAGGATTGATCACCCTTTAAACTTAGATCTTAGGATTAATTGAGATCAAGCCATTGCTTGACTCAATACCTGAAACTAAACTAGTATGATCTAACTGACTAGATACAGACGAGAGTTGAGTTAGAGAATATAAATCAAACATGTCCGTAAAGCTTTTTGGAAGAAGTATCGATCGACGCAGCGATAGCCCTGTCGATCGATATTTTGAAAGGTGTATCGATCGATATTCGTAACGAATTATTGATCAACACTTTCTCGTGACTGACATACGAGAGTTGAAATCCGAGCTCCAGATTAGATAATCAGATTGATTATATCCTAGTTTGAATTCAAGAACAATTAATATCAATAAACCTCTAAAAACCACTTAAAGTATTACTTATTTTGGGAACCGAAATTCACACCGTCGAGTTTTGTTTATCGGAGGAAACCCAAGTTAACCTAGCCTTCCCTGAAGGTCCCGGTTATCTGCTGGGCCACGCACAACACAATCAATATGAAAGATTCGAAAGTAATAAATCGTAAAAGAGCGAAAAGAGAACAAAGAGGTCTTATTTCCGAATTCGCGTTTGAGCGTGAACAACAGGTAAGATCCTAGGCCACGAGAGCTGTCGGTATGTTCGCTAGTCTAGCCACCTAAGTTCTAACCTAGTCGAGTCGCAGCTCGATAGTAAAAACGGAAAAATGCCTAAATTGCTCTAAGTATTAAGTTTGCTCTTAGAATTCTCTCCCTTTTCTCTTCGTCCTAGGTCTTCCTTATATACTCTTCCTTAGGTCGGTTTACCTCTTCTCGGGCCGGATTTGTCGTGAAGCGGACTTTTCCATATTTCCTTCTTCGTTGTGATTATCTTCGGAAATTTGACATTTATCTCTTCCCTCGGATGAGATAAACCGTCATACCAGTCTTTGCGCTCAAGTCTTTTGGGACCATAGATGGCCCGTTGTCCGCAATTCGGACCCTCTTTGGGCCGTATCGAGACTTAAGCGTTTTTATGATTTTACTCGCGAAGTAGCCGTTGGTATAGGCATGGTTCTTCCAACGGAACCCTGTTTCTTCGCATAGCCGAGGCAGTTGGTGTTAAGTTAACCGTAACCTTCTCTACTACGAAGAATAGGAAACTGTTCGAGAGACATAACCTGCCCAACTTCCCGAATACTTCCGACGATGTTTTTTAGACGGAAGCCGTGCTCGCCGGGCGAGCTGGCCTGTGTCACGGCCGAGCTCGCCGGCGACTCGACCGGCAACACGGCCGTGCTCGCCAAGTGAGCTGGCTCGTGTCACGGCCGAGCTCGCCGGGCGATCCGTTTCGGCTGTTCATTTCCTCGGCTTTTGAAGTTTTGACCGAGATTCGGTTTTTCTAAGGACTTTCAGACATCGATTCCGTCGTGACCGATTTTGACCCGAACAGTTATCCCCCCAGCTAGCTAGGATCCGTTGACTTGGGTTTTAGGTCCTAGCTTGCGGTATGGTCTGTTCTAGGTGGAATTTAGACGTAATCATTCGTCGAAAGATCGAAGGTGAATAGTAAAGAAGAAAAAAAATTGTATAAGTAAGGGAAGTAAGTTTTTCAAATTCTTTACTCACTTCTTCCCTTAAGAAAAGATTTCTCCAAGATAGGAATTTTTTCTCCAAGATCCCTCTTTGCTCAAAGAAAATGTCTTCAAGAAAAGGATCTTCAAAGAGGAATTCTTCCTCACACTCATCTTCGGGTGACTCTTCTGCCAATGAGGTGATCGTCCCGAAAGAAGAGTTCAAAGTTGAGGAAGAAGCAAAGGATGCGTACTACAAAGCTCTTTGCGGCTCGCCTCCGCCTTCGCAAGACATTCCGATTCCTAAGAGGCCCGTGAGGTCGCCAAACGCACCCCTTGTACCGAGCATGCTCTCTTCCGACTACTACACGACTCTCAGGGACTTTTACCAGATCCCAAGTGGAGTCGTATTTCAGATCCCGAGTGGGAACGAGAGTGCAAAGAACCCTTCGGAAGGTTTCTTTACTCTGCTACGAGGCCTTCCTGGTGTATTGCCGTATGTTGTTTCCAATCCCTGGTACCATCGTCCGCGCGCTTCGACACTTTGGGCTTTCGATCAGCCAGCTAAGCGTTCCGGGCCTTGCAGCATTGGCTCGGCGTGTTGATCTTGAGTTACGAGCTAGGAATGAACCTTAACCCTGGCGACTTCGAGGGATTTTGGTTTACGAGAGGAACGGGGATCGATGGCTCATATCGCATGGCGCCAAAGAAGGGTATGACTATAATTCAGGGGCACACTTCACATCCTAAGGCATGGTTCGAGCGCTTTTTCTTTGTCCGGATTGATGGGGAGTCTGTCGAGGAGAGTTACATCCACCTATTCCGTCGAGAGTGGAACTTCACCCGTGGTAATATGAATAGCTATATTTTTTGTTTTGATACCTCAAAAACATGCGAAGATGATTTTTTTATTATCTTGCTGTGAACATGATCCTTCCGCCGACTCCTGCCGATCTTTTTGCCAAGCGAGATCTTCTCCGCAGCAGGCCGTTCTTCTGAAATTCCTTCACCGTCAAACGGATTCGAAGCGCGGTGGAGCTCCATCAATCTCGAGCCGTCTCTCAGCCTCTGGACGTTCCGTATGGCGTAGAACCGGTCATTGATGTCTTGCATGCTCAGAGGCAGAGAATCAGGTCTCGGAAAGGCAAGGGAGTTGCCTCCGAGAATGTCTTGGGAAACCTTCCGCTGCCAGAATGGAACCCTGGTTTCTCCCTAGGTTCTCCCCAGGGGAAAGGAGTGGAACCAGCGAGGTTCCCCTTCCCAGCGACTTTTTTTGCCTCCCTCCCTCCCGGTTTTACTACTCATAAGTCGCTGGACGAAGAGTCGAGGAGGAAAGTAGTCGCCGAAGGCTCCAGCTTAATCAACGAGGTTTATCCTTTGAACTTTGATGTAAATTATATATTTTTTTGTTTCCCTTTCTGATCTTAAGTTCGTGCAGGGGATGAGGGTGTTCAATGCGGCGCTCGACGGAATTTTCCAGGAGTCGCGTATGTCTCACTTCAAAGCCGAGGAGGCTGAAAGGGAACTCTTTCGGTTTCGGAAGGAGGTCGAAGAACAGAGCCGGAGACAGGCTGAGCTCCATTCTCGGGCCCTTGTCCGTGCGGAGAGGAGAGGAAAGAGAGAGATTGTCGCCGAGATGAAGCGGAGGGCTGCTTTGTTTGCCACCAAATTCGAGAGCTTTAAGGATGCTCAAAAATTCATGGGCGATTTTCGCGAGTGCCGTGGCTCGGTTGCTACCCTCTACGAGTCGCAGAAAGAGGACTTCTCTTTTCCTTCCAAGGTCGCCGAGATGTCGGGTCTTATGAACGGGTGTGCCCATGCCGAATCCTTGGTTCCTCCGATCAAAGGAAGGGTCCGACAGCTTTGGGACTCCATCGAGGTCTCGGAGGACACGGTGGAAACGGGAACCGGTGTCGGTGATGAAGGTGCCGGAGTCGCGGACGGAGAGGTGGA
>NC_027755.1:11041489-11044390 GCF_000695525.1 Brassica oleracea var. oleracea
ACCAAAGATGGGCCGTTGTCCGCAATTCGGACCCTCTTTGGGCCATAACGAGACTTAAGCGTTTTCACGATTTTACTCGCGAAGTAGCCGTTGGTATAGACATGGTTCTTCCAATGAAACCCTGTTTCTTCGCATAGCCGAGGCAGTTGGTGTTAAGTTAACCGTAACCTGCTCTACTACGAAGAATAGGAAACTGTTCGAGAGACATAACCATCCCAACTTCCCGAATACTTTCGATGATGTTTTTTAGATGGAACATTGGTGTCGTATCCACGGACCCGAGGATTGAGTTACGGAAACTTCGGACGAAGATGCATGGTTATGGGATGGGAACGGGTTCAGAATGGTCCATGGAGAATTAGCCGCGCTCGCTGGGCGAGCCGATCCGTGGCACGAGTGAGCTCGCCGGTGAGCCGACCGGCAACACGGTCGTGCTCGCCGGGCGAGCTGGGCCGTGTCACGGCCGAGCTCTCCGGCGAGTCAACCGGCAACACGGCTGTGCTCACCGAGCGAGCTGGCTCGTGTCGCGGCCGATCTCGCCGGGCGAGCTGGCTCGTGTCGCGGCCGATCTCGCCGGGCAATCCGTTTCGGCTATTCGTTTCCTCGGCTTTTGAAGTCTTTACCAAGATTCGGTTTTTCTAAAGACTTTCGGACATCGATTCCGTCGTGACCGATTTTGACCCCAACACTTATCATACCTGAGAACATACATAAATCTAGCTATTCTCCCACCTGTTAACAACCTCAAAACAAACCAATCGAGCAATATTCTTGCTCACCAATCCATTTATTGCTTTAAAACTTATAAACCAATTAATCTAGATTTATTTCAAGACCATAATCTATTGTGTAATCCTAGAGTCTCTGTGGATTCGATCCCCAAGTACTACATCTGAACCTCTTATTTGAGAGTGTAATTCACTCCTTAGGGTAATTTGAGTGATATCAAATTTGGCGCCGTTGTCGGGGACTCTTTCTTATTACCATTAGATTAAGTGTAGAATTCAGTCTAGATTTTGTTACTAAATTTGCTAAAAGCTTTCCCTCTTTTCCTGCTGACACAGGAACATAAGGATGGAAGATATGGAGTTCGGCCGGACATCGATCGACGAAATGACAGCAACATCGAGCGACAAGTCGACAGCAAAATCGATCGACGCCGCTCATCAAACTTCGATCGACGACCCCCCGCCGGAAGCAGGTAAGTTTTCTCTTACCAATAATGCTAATGAGGGAGTTGTCCTAGGAGAACCGAAAGGTCAACTAAGCAACGCAATTAACCAAATCATCAATAAACAGGGGACTGAAATCCCTGTTAAAATAAATTTGATCTGAAAAAGAGATCATGAAACAAAATTACCTTTGCAAGACTACTTAAACCCTGGCAGGACCTATTCCAATAGGTCCGCCATTAAACTACCAAAAGATGATACCAAGAAATCCGGGGTCAGCCTAGAATACTTAGTCTTGGTACGTCAAAACCCTTTCTGTGGAACCGGCTCAGAGCACCTACAAGATCACATCGAACACTTAGAAGATATGATGGATGACGAGTACAATCGCTGTAAAATCTTTTCATTCTCCTTAGAAGGCGACGCCAGAAAATGGCTAGACCAACTGCCTACGGGTTCTCTAACCTGCTGGAAAGAGATAAGGAATACTTTCATCAATCATTTCTTCGATGAGACGCGTTACTGGGAAGTAAGGAAGAAAATTTCCTCATTCCGTCAAGGTCCATGGGAATCATTCAGAAATGCATGGGAGAGATTCAAGAGCTGTTGGGGTCAAAAACGGTTACGACGAAGTTAACGTCCAAATCCCCGAAGAAGAAAAAAGTAGAAAACTTCTTCGACAAATACTTTTTCAAAATAACAAATACTTTTTCAAAATAGATTCTCCTCTACTAAAAGCTTTACGGAGGAAACGCGAGTCATCGGACAAAAGCCCGTAAAGGATCGTTACACAGCGACCAAACACGAGCTCCACTCAGTCGATACGTAGCGTCCGAGTTCGAGCCAAGGCTCAGTCGCTACATAGCGACCGAACGTCCATTCCGCTCGGTTGCTACGTAGGTCGCTACGTAGCGACCGAGATCGAGCCGGAGCTCGGTCGCTACGTAGCGACCAAGCTCGAGCCAAAACTCCGTCGCTACGTAGCGACCGAGCTCGAGCCAAAGCTCGGTCGCTCGCTACGTAGCGACCGGGCTTGAGCCAAAGCTCGGTCGCTTGCTACGTAGCGACCGGGCTTGAGCCAAAGCTCGGTCGCTACGTAGCGACCGGGCTCGAGCCAAAGCTCGGTCGCTACGTAGCGACCGAGCTCGAGCCGGAACTCGGTCACTATGTAGCGACCGAGCTCGAACCAAAGTTGGGTCGCTACGTAGCGATCGAGCGCTCGAACCAAAGTTGGGTCGCTACGTAGCAATCGAGCGCTCGGTCGTTACGTAGCGACTGAGCTCTTCCGAAACATCGATACGACATTAGTCCATGCGTTCTCGTCTACCCTTCGATGCTATCTCCCGAAGACCGTAGCGAACCCATTTCACGATTCCCCGCCATTCTAAGTTATCGATCAAACTTTACCGTAAAAACCGCGAAAAGATCGTTCTTTATCGAAAGAAGCCGTAACAAACGCTTCGAGTCGGAAGACGGCCCAAAGGGACCTAAGACATGACTCGAAGCCCAACTTACGATTTCTTAACCAACATCCCGTAAGCCGCATGACGATTTACGCTTGGTTCGCAATAAATACGAAATTTTGAAGAAAATTACGAAGATCGGAAAAAAATGGAATATCTCCATTTTTATACTATGACGGATTAAGGGCAGAAGGGGAAAAGCGTAAACCGACCTTGGAGCCAGTATATAAGGAGTCCTAGGCGAGAGGGATGGAGGAGGACTTTGG
>NC_027755.1:11044811-11045469 GCF_000695525.1 Brassica oleracea var. oleracea
AGGATAAGCTCGTGAGCACCTTGACCAAACAAGTTAAAACTTTAACGACAAGGACTCGAGCAATCCGCCCCCGCGGAAGCACTAAAGTCCGCGGGAAAAGACTCAACTTTGCAACCCCACTCAACAGGACTGGAGCCGCGCAGGAACGACCTTCGGGTCGAAACCCTAGCGAGAAATTTCCCGTCGAAAAGGGAAACTTTGAAAGCCCTCCGCCTCCCGCGAAGGTTTCAGAGGACAACGGAGTCGAGCAAGTCGACCTGGATCCTAGCGATGTCTCCAACAATACTGATGAGGACTCCGACAGACATCCAAGAAGGACCAGAAGCTGATTCACTCGGGAAAGCTCTCCGTTCGATAAACCAATGAGAGAAGAGGAGGAAATCCTCTATTGGAACGAACAAGAAGAGCTGGCTGAAAAACAAACCGAACTCACTCGCAGTAAACACCGACAAGCGCGTAAATCTGCTGACGAGACGTCAGATATACGCGATATTCGCGACTATATCACCAAAACTGCGGCAGAAGTAAGAGCCGTAAAATCCCAAATCCATCACGCTACTAGCGCGGCCCCCGAGATCGACAGGCTGCTGGAAGGGGCTCGGAAGACCCCTTTCACCGCTCGCATCTCAGATACGAGGGTATCCGATCCAGGAAAAAT
>NC_027755.1:11047490-11050774 GCF_000695525.1 Brassica oleracea var. oleracea
CAACCTGGAATTGAGAAGCGCGAGTCTTCATCACCTCGATGATTTCCTTCTTGCCCTTCCGTTCCGCCCTACGAACAGACTTGGCATGATCACGAGCGAGTTGAGCGTCTCGCGCCAGCATCTCGTCTCGCATGCGAGCAAGATCCTTTCCGCCTTCTCCGCTTTAAAGCGATAGATCATGGCCTCTCTATGGCTTGCCTCAATGGCCGATCCAAGCAAGTTCAAACCCTATAAAACCGATTGACACGTTATAAGCAAAAAATAATAATAACGATCGTCAGAATTCTTAAAGTTTATACCCCGTTAATGATACGAGATCCTTCCGCAACAACTTTTGGCCTCCCTGACTCGGTCGTGGCCTGAGGAGCGTCAAAGCCCGACGGAAGACCAACGAAGAAATCATCAAAGTCCGGAATAGGGACCTCGCTCGTACCACTTCCATCACCGAAAGCAAGGTTCGGATCCCATCCTGGAAGCATGCAATCGTCCACTGAAAACTCCAGGTCGCCGAGATCAATATCTTTCCCCTTCGAAGAGTTTGGCCCCGTCACAATCGTGGGAGCGGCGTTTGGACCTTGGTCTTCAGGTTCGGAATCACTCCTTGTTTCTCCGCCCAAAGCAGGACCAGGAGTGACGGACATCCGTCACCCGACTCTGCGCTACTTCATGAAGGTCCTTGCCAACACTCTGTTGTTCAAGATGGAACCTAGTAAGGTTCGGGTGCAGGAGCTCACATTGGTCTATTACGCGGTGAGGAGTTTGGTTCACTTGGAGGACATCGAGGAGCCCACAGACGACGTGTGGCCCAACATTGGAGCCGTATTTGCTGAACATCTGGTCAAGCTCAAGATGAAGCCGTTCCAGTCAAACGGAAGGAAGAAGGAGACGGTCGGGAGCCTACTTACCCCGATTTTCCTACATTGTGGAGTCCCGTTAGACGATGCTGAGATGGATGACTGGATTGTCTACATGGATGCAGCGCATCTCACGAGCACCCAGTGGCTCAAGGAAGACCGCGACTGGTGCTTCAGGGATGAGGACGGCACACAATTGGTGAGGCTGCCACTTCGTACACTCACGGATTTCGACCATGGCCTTATTAGCATTCAGTTCCGCCCTGACCCACGCCTCCTCCGAGCCCCAGCGACCATACCGCGACGCTACACGGTCCAGCGACCTGGAGGACCTCAGCCGCATCAGCCCAATTTCCAGCGCGTCGTAGTCGATGCTCTCACTGCCATCTGGGCTAGAGTATCGAGATGTCGCTGTTCGAGCAGGAGGAGTGTGCGAGCCAGCCCACCGTTAGCTGCAGGACCATCACACCAGCGCAGAGGCACCTCCAGCGACGAAACCACTGATGAGGACTAGTCGTCATATCTCTATCCCTATCTACTTATGTCTTCTTTTACTTTCGTACTATTAGGATTTGCTTTCGATCTTATTATTCTATGTTATGACTGGAATTTAACTATTTTGCTAACCTTGCATGTGTTTGGATGTCTAACAGAGCTAACCTAGCTGACATGTACGGATTCTATGATGAGTTAGAAACCTTGATACGCTGCAGCTAGCACAAAAATTTTATGTCTCTGCGCTATCAATCAACGAAGAGGTACTTACGTCGATCGACGGTGATGCGCTTATGTCGATCGATGGAGAGTTGTGTATATCGATCGACACTCGAGACAGAGGGGTACGAACATTCTTTTCTCTTGTCTACCATCTAACTTAGTACTTATTATTCATTCTCTAACAAACCAATCTTAGATTGAATATCACCGGGGACAGTGAAATTTAAGTCTTGGGGAGGTACTAACTAACATTAGTTTATTCATGAATTTTTAAATCATATTTTCAAAACATAAAGTTTTTATTGAGTCAAGAAGAGGATTATGAACTTATTAGATTTTTCCTTGTTATCTAACCACTCTTTAGCACCATTATAGACTTACTGATTGCAGATAGTACTAAAGATACTAAAGTGGATCAATCTGTCAACTATTCACACTTGCTGAGATTGTTTGAAGGAACCAAAGCTGACCTCCAACACTAAAACTTGACACAATTGCTTGTCTTGGGGCTTGGTATACATGAGATCGGATTCTTCAAACAAGTCTGCAAGGTAAAGCCTTGTGTAGATAGATTTATCACCCTCTCTCTCTCTATTTTCGAAATAAAGATATTAAAAAAAAATGACTATAACAAAGCGCTGAGTGGGAGGATGCAATTACAATAATGAAGATAGAAGATGCAACTCCAATAATCAAGGACAAATGGCGCAGAGGAGATGAAGCAATGCGAGACTTCACTGGTACATGGTTCAACAAGCGCAAAGAAGAGATGGAGACTTGTTTCCCAACAAGTAGCTTTCAACATCACTAGCCCAAATCACCTCCAAAGTCTAGCTAAATGACTATAACAAAGCGCTGAGTGGGAGGCAACCCACTATTAGGTAATATTTATTTGGTTATTATTAATCTACTATTTATGTTGGTTTTTAATTATTGCAGGTCATAAAAAAAATCCGAGTAGACGATTGCCGTGAGTATTGACCGACGAGACACTGTCGACATCGATCGACATAGCACCACCTGCCGCGACCGATATCAACATCCTTACATCGGTCGACATACATTCCGGTCTGGTATATCATTCTAACTTGTTACATTATGTACTTATGATTTAATTATCACCATAACTCCGACTGAGTTTACACTGGGACAGTGTAGTTTAAGTCTGGGGGGAGGTTTACTGATATTAGTTTATTCATGAATTTTAAAAATATTTTCAAACATAAAGTTTTTATTAAGTCAAGAAAGGGATAATGAACTTATTAGATTTTTTCTTGTTATCTAACCACTCTTTAGCACCATTCTAGAACTTACTGATTGTAGATAGTACTAAAGATACTAAAGTGGATCAACTTGTCAACTATGTTACACTTGCTGAGATTGTTTGAAGGAACCAAAGCTGACCTCCAACACTAAACTTGACACAACTACTTGTCTTGGGGCTTGGTATACATGAGATTGAATTCTTCAAACAAGTCTGGAAAGTAAAGCCTTGTGTATATAGATTTATCACCCTCTCTCTCACTATTTTTGAAGTATAGATATTAAAAAAAAATTATTATATATATATATATATATATATATATATATCTATTAGAGATTTATTAGGAATGGATTCGAACAGGACTTGGTGGCTACAACCATCAAGGCTTGCTTCATAAGAATTCTATAGGTAAAATATTAGAACAGGACTTGGTGGCTACAACCATTAAG
>NC_027755.1:11050862-11054768 GCF_000695525.1 Brassica oleracea var. oleracea
AATCTTGGTCAATGATCTTGCAAATATAAGTAGAATTTGACTAAGAGAGAAAATTAGTAGAGAGAGAGGATAAGAACTAATGTTTACCTGCAGGTCCAGAAAATCCTTGCATCCTGTGATCGATATTCCCAAGGTAAGGCCTACACTTTTATATATGCTAAGAAATGAGGTTGGTAGAGGGGAATGTCAGACGAGATTTGCTAAGTTGTTAGCTAGGTGAATTTGGTTGCTAAGCTAGGATATGGTATAATGTGCTTTTGTGATTAGGACTTCTTAGATGTGGATTTCAATATTGTAGAGGTGATGATTTTAAGTTTAAAATTGTGTGAGTCCCTGCTGTTTTCAAACCTCTCTCAGAGAGACTGATCTATTATGTTTTGCTTGAGGACAAGCAAAAGGGTAAGTCTGGGAGAGTTGATAGACCATGTATTTTACCCATTATTAGCCATGGTTTATAAGTGTTTTAAGATATATTTACTACTATATAGAGTCTGTTTAGAGTAATTACAGTTTCAGGTACTAACTGGAAGAAAATGATGTATTTGGAGCTATTTGGAGATCTTTTGAGCTTTGCTGGAAATAGGAGATGGTCGAAGGTTACCAAGAAATATCGACCGACGGTTACCAACAAATATCAATCAATGTTGAGGTCTTCTCATCGATCGACGGTGTATTGTACTTCATTGAATCCATGGTGTGGACAGTCTCTCTGGTAAGACTTGAATCTGATCCAGGAGCTTCTGAATGATTCTGTAAGCTCCTGAGTGAATGTAGCAATCTTGCTCCTCAAGTCTTCAGCACGTGCTTCATCAAAGAAGTTGCATAAGAATGTATTCTTGATGTCGCTCAAGGATGTTAGGGATCCTGGTGGTAGCTGCTTAAACCAATGCGAAGCATCTCCAGTTAGTGAATACTTGAAGAGCTTGCATAGGAGGTAGTCTTCAGAGACTCACTTTAATAGCAGATATGAGATCCTCGAACCTCTCCAGATGATCCATAGGATACTCGTGAGATAACCCATAGTAGGGTGTCTGTCCCACGAGTGTGTAGTACTGCGGCTTCAACTCGAAATCCCTCTGAATTGTTGGAGGTCGAATGGCTGATCTATTGGTGTAGAACTGATATGGATGGTTGTAGTCAGCCAATGTTCTGGGTCGAGCGGCCTCATCTACAGGTAGAGTAGCTCATGTAGCTTCAGACTCAGGGATTGCAGACCCCTGAGCGTCTATCCTCTGACCTGTTGCATTACGCAGATGACCTTCCTGGTCATACAGGTCTCCTCTCTCATCACGTACAAGAATCAAAGTCGCAACCATGTCTCGCGGCTAAGTATCGATCAATGTTCGGATTGAAGTATTGATCGATGTTGGATGGAAGATGTCGGTCGAGGGGAGATGAGTGTCTTCGGTCGACGATGGTGAGCAAGTATCGGTCGACGGGACCAGTGCCTGGGTCGACGGTGGTTGACGAGAATCAAGCGACGAACAAGCGTTGTTGTCGATCAATGAGGAGCGAGTTGAGTTTCCTTGTTGCTTCTGGTACTGCTGGGCATGTACCTGATAATCCAAGAAAATATTTTATGTAAGAAACTTAACAAAATTAAATCTAATAGGCGATCAAAGCTCCCCGGCAACGGCGCCAAATTTGATATCACTCAAATTACACTAAAGAGTGAATTTAGTCTCTCAAATAAGAGGTTCAATTGCAGTACTTAGGGATCGAATCCACAAGGAGCTAGGGAACCTAATAAATCTAATGGGATTTGTTAAGTTGGATGATTTAATGATTAAAATGTAAAATTGCAGTTTTGTTGAGCAAGTAATTGCTCGATTGATTGGTTGAGGTTTTGGTGCTTAAAAGGAAATAGCCAGACTTAAGGTTTTATTCAGGAAACCTGCAATTATAATCCTACAGATGCATAATGAGTTGCATGCATGATAATGTAGAGCTCAACTACTAAGCAACAAGTCAATCAGCTCTCGCGTTTCTGGACTTGTCTATTAAGTAGATCTAATGACCCAAACAAATGTGTTCGATCAATAGAAAGTGTCAATTGATTATCCTATAGGGATATCGATCGATACACCTTTCACTCCGTCGATCGATTATCCAGTATGGATATAGATCGACGCACGCGCTTCTAGTTAAGCTTAATTCGCGGCTTGAATGATGCTCACTAAGCTCACTAAATTATCTCTCGCCTTACTCTTAGCAAGAATCTTAGTTCAATTAGAATGGTTTCAGGATGAGAATGAAGCTATCACTTTTATCTAACAATCCTAGGGAGAGTTCTAGGTAGCTAATCTAGAATCAGGCATTAATGACAATCCTAATGATTATTATCACAACTCAGCAATCTATAGTTGGGGCTAATCCCTCATAACCTATTTAAACCCTAAAATCTAACAATGGAACTACTCAGACATGGCCAAGCAATTCATAGCAGCAATTAGGTAAGAAAACTTCATTAGAATAGTAAATAGATATCAATGGAGTTTCAATCACAAATATAACTTTGGATCTTCTCTCCGATCTATCAAAATCCTAAAAACCTTTTTGCTGATAATAGTAAAACTAGAAACACAAGAACACACACTTTGCCTCTAACATGGTGGCAAAGCTCATATAATTAGGTTAAAACTCGTCAGGGGTAATCTTGTAAATTGGTAACGACTTGGGCTTCAAGTTGGCTGTGACCAAACGAGCTTTCTGCGCGCTTCGCTGTCGATCAATGTCACGATGTGAACATCTATCAATTTTTCTTCTTCAATGTCGACCGATGGTGGTGCTCGATGGTCATCTCGGGTGCTTACTCCAAATATCTCTAAAATGCTTCAAAATCATCACTTATCTCCAAATCACTTTTGATCTTATAAATATAATAAATAGACTTCTTTTTTTTAAATCTAATAAATAGACTCTATAATCTAATAATTAGTAGTAAAAACACCTATAAACCATGGGTGAAAGTGGGTCAAATCCATGGTCTATCAACTCCCCCAAACTTACCATTTTGCTTGTCCTCAAGCAAAACAAACATACAGTCTCTCTGAAAGAAGTTTGAAACCAGCAGGGAGTCACATAATTTTAAACTTAGAATCATCACCTCTACAATATTGCAATCCACATCTAAGAAGTCCTAATCACAAAAGCACATTATACCATATCCTAGCTTGGCAACCAAATTCACCTAGCTAGCAACTTAGCAAATCTTGTCTGACATTCCCCTCTACCAACCTCATTTTTTAGCATAAATAAAAGTGCAGGCTTTACCTTGGGAATATCGATCACATGATGCAAGAATTTTCAAACAAGTATCTAGACCAGCATGTAAAGATTAGTTCTTATCCTCTCTCTCTACTAATTTTCTCTCTTAGTCGAATCACTTCCTCATAAATCTCTAATAGATATGTATATATATATATATATATAATAATTTTTTTTTAATATCTATATTTCGAAAATAGTGAGAGAGAGGATGATAAATCTATATACACAAGGCTTTACCTTCCAGACTTGTTTGAAGAATCCGATCCCATGTATACCAAGCCCCAAGACAAGCAGTTGTGTCAAGTTTAGTGTTGGAGGTCAGCTTTGGTTCCTTCAAACAATCTCAGCAAGTGTAACATAGTTGACAGGTTGATCCACTTTAGTATCTTTAGTACTATCGGCAATCAGTAAGTTTTAGAATGGTGCTAAAGAGTAGTTAGATAACAAGCAAAAATCTAATAAGTTCATAATCTCCTTCTTGAATCAATAAAAACTTTATGTTTTGAAAATATGTAATTAAAAATTCATGAATAAACTAATGTCAGTGAGTAACTCCCTCAGACTTAAATTTCACTGTCCTCAGTGATATTCAGTCGAAGATTGGTTGGTTAGAGAATGAATAATAAGTACTAAGTT
>NC_027755.1:11055224-11056281 GCF_000695525.1 Brassica oleracea var. oleracea
GTGGCGTATGTGTCAGCTGAGATCTCCTCTCCATGGTTGTGTGTGTCAAACATGTCTGATGTCACCTTTTGTACTAGCCTCCCTCGGTTTGTAGCGTCGTCGACCGATGTCTGTCTGTGAGTGTCGGTCGATTTATTGTTGCGTCTGTCGATCGATGCTGATGCTTCTGGTCGACAAGCAATGTAACTATGAATCTCCACTAATTCCCCTTGAATAGCTTCAATCTTGGAAGTCAAAGCACTAATGCTAAGATCCATTGGGAAATAGATGTCATCACATCTCCTATCAAGCCTCTCTTCAGTAGTTTCCAGAGCTCTGTAGATCCCTTCTACCAACTGATCTATCTCTTCCCTGGTGTGAAAATCTGGTTGAGACTTCATCGTATGTGAGTGTGGTGGATTGTCGTCGACCGATGCTGGTAAACGGTTGTCGATCGATGCATGTACGCAACTGTCGATCGATGCCTCTCAATGTCTGTCGATCGATGTAGAGCGAGACACGTCGGTCGCACGTTGAATTCTGGCTATGTCTTGCCTCATCTCTTCCATGCAAGTAGTTAGCCAACTGATACTATCATTCAATGGATAGTAGACTCCATCAGCTTCATCTTGAAGTCTTCTTTGTTCTTCTCTTGTTCTCCGCAGATTCCATAGAACATCTCATTGATCTCGTCCTTGGTGTAGATTTCTGGTACTAGCTTGGTTATGTGAATGAGCTAGCATGTTCTGGAAGACAATGTAGCTGTGCTCATCTCTCGAGGCTCTTTCCAGAAGTCTTCTGATATCTTTGTTATGAACACGAATGGTGTGTCCATGTACATCTCTCGACAGTGGTTGACAAGAATTGAGCGACGAACAAGCGTTGTTGTCGATCGATGAGGAGCGTTCTTCTTTGCGGATTGAACGCTCCAAACTTGCAGGATCTGGTGAGAGCAGCAGTTGAGTTTCCTTGTTGCTTCTGGTACTGCTGGGCATATACCTGTCCAAGAAAAAACAAATTTATGTCAGAAACTTAACAAAATTAAATTTAATAGGCGATCAAAGCTCCCCGGCAACGG
>NC_027755.1:11056526-11073048 GCF_000695525.1 Brassica oleracea var. oleracea
TAATCCTACAGATGCCTAATTAGTTGCATGCATGATAATGTAGAGCTTAACCTCTAAGCAACAAGTCAATCAGCTCTCGCGTTTCTGGACTTGTCTATTAACTAGATCTTATGACCCAAACAAATGTGTTCGATCAAAAGCAAGTGTCGATCGATTATCCTATAGGGATATCGATCGATTATCTAGTACGGATATTGATCGACGCACTTCTAGTTAAGCTTTATGCGCAGGTTGAATGATGAGCTCACTAGATCAGCTCTCACCTTACTCTTAGCAAGAATCTTAGCTCGATTAGAATGGTTTCAGGATGAGAATGAAGCTATCGCTTTTATCTAACAATCCTAAGGCAAGTTCTAGGTAGCTAATCTAGAATCAGGCATTAATGACAATCCTAATGATTTTTATCACAACTCAGCAATCTATTGTTGGGGTTAATCCCTCATAACCTATTTAAACGTTAAAATCTAACAATGGAACTACTCAGACATGGCCAAGCAATTCAAAACATCAATTAGGTAAGAAAACTTCATTAGAATAGTAAACAGATATCAATGGAGTTCCAATCACAAATATAACTTTGGATCTTCTCTCCAATCTATCAAAATCCTTAAAACTTTTTGCTGATAATAGGAAAACTAGAAACACAAGAAAGCACACTTTGCCTCTAAGGCTCTAACATGGTGGCAAAGCTTATATAATTAGGTTAAAACTCGTCAGGGGTAATCTTGTAAATTGGTGAAGACGTGGGCTTCAAGTCGGCTGTGACCAAACGGGCTTTCTGCGTGCTTCACTGTCGATCGATGTTCTGATGTGAACATCGATCGATATTTGTTCCACAATATCGACCGATGGTCGAGCTCGATGGTCATCTCGGGTGCTTGCTCCAAATATCTCCAAAATGCTCCAAAATCATCACTTATCTCAAATCGCTCATGATCTTATAAATATAATAAATAGACTCTATAATATAATAATTAGTAGTAAAAATACCTATAAACCATGGGTGAAAGTGAGTCAAATCCATGGTCTATCAATCTGGCGCGGATATTTAGTTATGAGGAGGCGTCTGTTGGTCGGAGGAGTTCTGAGATCCGATGAGGAGGAGAGAGCCATAAGAAGTGGATGTGAGAGAAACGAGGTGGTGAGTGTCTCGGAGGATGGTGAACCAACGGCGTCGGAAAAAAAGAAAGCTTTGTGCTTTTGCCGGCGGAGTGAGAGGAAGAAGTAGAAAAAGAAGAACTCTAGCATCACTAAATTTCATTTTTAGTTTGGTTTCTCATTTTGGATTCTTCTGGGATTCTTGTTCTCTTTTTAATTGATAGAGAAGAGAAAGAGAGGTGAAAAATAGCTGTATTGGACAACTAGGTGGAAGATGGTGAAAATTTAATGGCAGAAGAATGATGAGATTAGGTTCATGAATTGTAATATATTTTGAAAAGTACATTTCTCTGTTTTGTTTAAATTCAAATTAAAATAAAAACAACTAAAGCACAAAAAGTAACGAGAATGAAATATTGGTTAAGAGAATATTTTGGACATTATGCAAGCAGAATGTGTATTGCAAGTAGAATGTGTCTTATTATGATATTGTAAAGTCAAAATGTGTCATTTAAAGTAATTTTTCCAAGGTTTAAGTTTCAGTTAAGACCCTATATGATAAGCTTAAGAACCCGTCTTATATCTATTGGTAGGTACTTTTAAAGCTATTGTAATATTATTATAAAATATAACTAGGCATATATAATTATTGGGAAGTTTACTCAAACATAACATATTTTAGGACAATTGACTAGAACCATACAAATATTTTCTTTATTACTGGCATTTTTTAAATACCAAGCTTGCCCTTTTTTTACGTTTTAAGAAAAAACGTATTTACAAGAATGCCATTACTTTTCGCTGCCACGTAAGCAAAAACCCGGCGCCACGTAGGAATTTGGGTCCATGTTTTCATTAAGTCAGCCGTAAATCGCTACATACGTCGTTATGGCTGATTTATTGCTACGTGTCGGCTGAATTAATAAACGCGGCTGGCTTAAGAGGAAACGACTGACTTAAGAACATAAGTCAGCCGCCCGGTACGGCTGATTTACAGAAATGTGGCTGATTTATGGGATAACGGCTGACTTACAGACACAAGTTACAGCTGACTTATACATCGGCGGTTTGATTTCTGGAAAATTCGGCTAAGTTGTAGTTAAGACACGTCTGAGTATGTTTCCCCGTCTGAGTATGTTTCCCCGGCTGAGTTAATGAATATAGACTGGCTGAGTTATTAAATTTACGGCTGACTAATGGGATGTTGTTACGGCTGAGTTTATAGTTAATCAGCTGTAATAGGATGGATTAACAGTAAACTCAGCTTATTTACAGCTGACTTATTAGCGAAAGATTAATTACTAGAATAGCATTCGTTTGACGGATGATTTATGTGACGATACGGCTGATTTATGATTTTTCACCCTAATTACGGCTGATTTATTAGCAAAAAAATTAATTACTGAAATAGTATCCTCGGTTCGGCTAACTTACATTGTACATGAGGGCTGATTTACTTAAGCTGTATTATATATTCATATGTCGGCTGATTAACCGATTTTCCATGTCATCTGCCATGTCATCAACTCGGATTTGCCATGTCACTGCAAACGAATTACTTTACAACTCGGTTTTCTGTCTGTTTTCTTCTTCATCTTCTTTATCTATCTATCTATCTTCTTCATCTTATTCTTCATCTTTCTCAGAGATCTTATGGATCCGGTAATTATTGTTTCTGGTAACTGGATTAAGAAAAATATATATGTATTCAACTCCGACAGTAGAGGGTGTAGAGTTCTGCATTTAGATGATAAACCAATACATGAAGAATTCGCAAAGTCTGTACTCGATGATTACGGATTTAATGAATTGAGGCATCAGATTCAGCTTAGCTATATGTTCTCGAATAAAGTTTTGAAAACAATGGTGCACGACACTCCACCAGTTTACGTCTCCAATACTCGACAATTGCAAGGTTTTGTAAGCCTAGAGAAAAACGAAAAGCTACGTCTCTGTGTGGAGATTACGGAGAACAAGGATGACGAAATGAATCGGAACGACAGAACAAGAGAGACGAGTAAAACGTTTTTCAATTTTAGCTCAGAAGCAGAAGTTTCAGATGTTGAATCCAGAGACGAAAACTACAGTGGGAGTTACGATGAACAGAGCACTATCATATGTTTTTGTATTAAGGCTAGGTTTTGGGTTTTAATGTTTTGTATTACGGCTAGGTCTAGGGTTTTCTTGATTTGTATTACGGCTGAGGTATGGATTTTCATGTTTTTGTATTATGGCTGGGTTTTGGGTTTTAATGTTTTGTGTTACGGCTGAGTTATGGATTTTAATGTTTTTATATTACGGCTGGGTTATGGATTTTAATGTTTTTGTATTACGGCTGAGTTATGAATTAAATTCCCGCTCAAAAAACAAAACGTCGCAAAGCGAAATGTCGCGATAATATAACCGTTCGATTGCCGATAAATAATGTATCTTCTCGAACAGTACAACTTTAAACTCTCTATTTTACACAATTACTCTCTATCTCTATTTTACACAATTACTCTCTATCACCCCTCTCAAAGAAAATGGAATATTTCCCGATTCCTGAAATGCCTGAAGAAACTCAGGCGTTAGTTGTTGAACATGTGGCCGGTAACTCCTTCAAAGATCTCTATGACCTTAGAGTATCGTGCAAGTTAATGAAGGCATTAGCAGATCGGCGTAGGGTATGTAATTTTTACGATGTGTTATATGTTCCCTGGGGACTCAATATGCCTGCTGAGTTGTTGAAAACTTGCTACGCTGAGAGAAATCCAAGCACACTTTATATAAAGGGTGTACACTTTGTCTTCACATTAAACCTTGAAGAAGAAGGAGTTGCTCTCATGAAGCTTGCAGCGGATGCAGGATATGAGCGTGATGTGTATACACACGCAATGACTCGGAAAATCTTTTGGGATGATGATGAGGGGTATTTTTCCTTGTTTTCCAAGGGAATCCGTTGTTAGGATTGGGAAATTAGTGCGATCTGTGAAATGGGGATGGGGTTTGTTGCACGGTGTCGCGTTCCGCGCAAAGAGGGCCGAGTTCATTTCAGTGGTTGTTCCGTCGTTCTACAGTTGCCAATGTGCTTCTCTTTTGAAGCGAGAATGTATCTGCTTGTGGCACATTGATACCAGTAAGGATGACAACATGTGTGACCGCTGTTTCTGGATCAAAGAGGTGGGGCTGTTCTTCCGTGACTTTGAACCAATTAGTTTGATTAGGGACACAAGGAAGTGGTGAAGATGCATTGTATCAGAAACCTATCTTTTTTTGTTCTTTGCTATGCCATTATGTATGTAGAACAACTTATTAATGTATGGGTTTATGTTAATTTACGGCTGAGTTTTCGTTTAATTACGGCTGAGTTATCATTTAATTATGTCTAAGTTTTCATTAATTTATATTGCTGAGTTATCGTTTAATTATGTCTGAGGTATCGTTAATTTACGGCTGAGTTATCGTTTAATTATGTCTGAGTTATCGTTAATTTACGGCTGAGTTTATCGTTAATTTACGGCTGAGTTATCGTTTAATTATGTCTGAGTTATGGTTAATTTACGGCTGAGTTATGGTTAATTTACGGCTGGGTTATCGTTTAATTATGTCTGAGTTATCGTTAATTTCTGCCTTATCAAACATTTTAAATACTAAAGTATTATCGACTCCATGTTATAAAGGCCTCGAAATTAGTTCTGAGCCGTATTTTCCACACTTTTGAAGCGCCATAATTAATTATCAACACGGTCAAATCAAGAATTATGATAATATTAATGGCTGGGTTATATTCTGAGTTAAATAATAAAGTATTACCGTGTCGATATTATAAAGGCCTCGATATTAGTTTTGAGCCGTATTTTCCACACACTTGATGCGCCATAATTAAAAGACAACACGGTCAAATCGAGAAAGACGAAACGTTCCATTAACGGTTGAGTTATATTAACCAACATGGTTGAGTTATATTAACCATCATTGCTAAGTTATATTAACGTTACATTAATGGATTATTTCCCGATTCTTGAATGCGTGAAGGGAGTGGTGAAGATGTATTGTATCAGAATTTTTTTCTTTTTTTTTATGTTCTTTGCATTATTACAGCTGGGTTATATTTTAATTTATGGATGGGTTGTCTTTTAATTACGGCTGATTTTTGTTTATGGCTGGGTTCTCTTTAATTACGGCTGAGTTTTAATATCATAATGACTGAATTATTTTGTTGGTAGTGTTATTTAAATACGACATGGTTGAGTTATTTAAATGCGAGACGGCTGAGTTATTGTTACTTAAAGGCTGAGATAATGTTAACTTCTTGGCTTTGTTTTGTAAAAAAATCCAAGATACAGACAAGGATTAACTGATTTTCCATGTCATCTGCCATGTCATCAACTCGGATTTGTCATGTCATCACTAACGAGCGAAATTTACAACTTGGTTTATGAGACTGTTCATGTTCTTCTTCATTTTAGTTATTTATAGTCTTCATCTTTCTCGGTTGGCTATGGATCCAGTAGTTATTGTTTCCGGTAACTGGATTAAGAAAAACATATATGTATTCAACGTAGACAGTAGAGGGTGTAGAGTTCTTCATTTAGATGAGAAAACAACACATGTAGATTTCGCAAAGTCTGTTCTCGATGATTACGGATTGAATGACTTGAGGGATCATATTCAGCTTAGCTACATGTTCTTGAATAAAGCATTGAAAACAATGGCGCACGACACTCCACCAGTTTACGTCTCCAATACGCGACAATTGCAAGGTTTTCTAAGCCTAAAGAAAATCGAACAACTACGTCTCTGTGTGGAGATTACAGAGAACAAGGATGACAGAGCAAGAGAGAAGAGTAATGAGAATGACTGCTCAGAAGTAGAAGCTTCAGAAGTTCAGTGCAGAGATGAAATTTACAGTGGGAGTTACGATAGTTGCAGATTAGAAAAGGAACAAGAGGACAATGAGAATCACTGCTCTAGTAATGTGGTAGGAGAAAACCACGACGTAGTCGAAGAAGGTGAAATAGGCAAAAAAAACGAAGAAGATGATGAATTTGAAAGCCGATTTGATATGTTCGACGACTCAGACGGTGCGTCATCTAAAGATGATAACTTCAGCTCATACGGTGAGTCTCCTACAGAAGACGAAGATTCAGCAACGCTACCTCCCAAGAAGAGATATCAGAACTTTTCGATGAGCGAATCTAAAGGGAATCTGGAGGTTCTAAGGTCGGAGATGTCGTTGATTGACCTTGCGGTAGGGCAACGATACAAGAGTAAAGACGATTCGGAGAGACGACTGAAACTTCTTACAATGAGGCATCGGTTTGATTTTGATGTAGAAACGTCAACCCCGACATCATACGTTGTTAAGTGTTGGGTTGATGGATGTCTCTGGAGAGTTCGTGCTTCTACCCAAGGGGAATCTCCGGCTTTTTATGTTTGTATTTACGATTCGAATCATACATGTTCTTGCACTGAGTGTTCTAATCG
Organism: Brassica oleracea var. oleracea; assembly: GCF_000695525.1. Taxonomy (NCBI): domain Eukaryota; kingdom Viridiplantae; phylum Streptophyta; class Magnoliopsida; order Brassicales; family Brassicaceae; genus Brassica; species Brassica oleracea. The sequence goes on from NC_027755.1 coordinate 11,063,094, forward strand.
ATCTCGACAAGAAACACCGGATATTTTAGGAGAGTTGTACAAGAAATTTTTCGGCGACTTTGGTCCGGCCGTTCGCTCTACCAGTGTCGGAATAGCTATCACTAAGCAGTTTGGTGCAAAGGTAATTACTTTGTTGTGGCTGAGTTATATTAACGATACGGCTGAGTAATATGAAATGTAGCGGCTGACATATTTATAAAATGCGGCTGGGTTATTATAATATTAAATGCGACTGAGTTATAATAAAGATAGGGTTGAATTATTTTTACGTTGTGGCTGTCTTAATTATATGATGCGGCTGCGTTATGTGTATCGTATTTTCATGTGAACATATGGATTATTGGAAATCGCACCGGACGCTGAAATTTGCAAGGGAAATCGATGAGGGAACACCTGAGTGAGGGTTTGAAAGCTTGTCTTCTTACTTATACATGATAAGAAGGGCAAATCCCAGTACAGTTACGCGTCTTCAAATCGATGAGCTTGGAAGATTCATGTATGTGTTTCTTCTGTTTGTTGCGAGCGTAAATGGGTTTCCTTTCATGCGCAAAGTTGTTGTCGTCGACGGTACGTTTCTTAATGGTAAATACAAAGGGACGGTACTCACAGCACTAGCTCAGGATGGCACCTTTCAGATTTTTCCAATAGCCTTCGCAGTGGTTGACACTGAAAATTATGATTTGTGGCATTGATTTTTACGCAACTAAAACTTTTGATTCCTAACGACGAGGGTCTTGCGATAATCTCGGATAGGCATAACTCGATAGGGAAAGCAATTAGAAATGTTTATCCGTTAGCTTCTCATGGAAAATGCACCTACCATTTATATAAGAACATATTGGGACGATACAAACGAAAAGATGTATTTCATCTGGTGAAGAAAGCGGCGAGATGTTTTAGGATGTCTGACTTTACTACGATATTCGAGGAGATTGAAGCGATTAATCATGCACTCCACGGCTACCTCCAAAGAGCTGATGTCCGACTGTGGAGGCGTGTTCATTTCCCGGGCGAGAGGTACAATTTGATGACTACGAACATAGCGGAATCAATGAACAGAGCATTGTCGAATGCTAGAAGTCTTAACATTGTGAGAATTGATACGGGTTATGATGACCTGATGGTTTGAAGAGAGGAGGCCAGATCGCAGCCAACCACACTTACGCGTGGTCTGGAGAAACTACTAAATGTAAGTCAGTCGTAACAATAAAAATAAGTATGCCTTTAAAATTCATAAGTCAGCCTTTATAGTTCTTAAGTCAGCCTTTGTATGTAATAAGTCAGCCATTTCACATTTATTCTATTTTTGTTAATAGGGCTGTGTACCTGCCGCCAGAGATTTAACGGTACAAAGGATTATGATCATCACACTGAAGTTTAATATGGATCTTCTGGCGAGTCTTTGAATGTTGTTATTTTGGTAGAGCGAAAGTGCACATGTCGGCGTTTCGAACGCGAGAAATTACCATGTGTACACGCAATCGCAGCTGCGGAGTACAGGAATGTTTGTCGTATATCCATGTGCAGTCCTTACTATAACAGCGCTTATTTGGTGAGTGCATACGCTGAATCAGTCATGCCGGTTGACTCAGCGCAACCTGTTCCAGAAATCGTGGCTAACCAACCGTGCTTGCCCCCGTCTATTTTTCAACAACCAGGAAGACCTAAGAAAAATAGGATGAAATCTGTTTTAGAAGTTGCACTTGCAAACAAACGTCCTAGGAAAGAACACACATGTTCTCGATGTAGACAGATTGGACATAATGCTAAAACTTGTCCGATGTAAGCAAGTGTTGTAGGGATTTTCATGTTTTTGTATTACGGCTCGGTTTTTGGTTTTAATGTTCTTCTATTACAGCAAGGTTATTGATTTTCAAGTTTTTGTATTACGGCTGGGTTTTTGCATTCATGTATTTGTATTACGACTGGATTATTGATTTTCATGTTTTTGTATTACTGCTGGGTTTTGGATTTTCATGTTTTTGAATTACGGCTGAGTTTTGGATTGTCAACTAGGTATTAGTTTCAGACGTATTTTTACACGCCAAAACAATGGCGGCATAATTAGCCAGTTACAGCTGAGGAGAACATCGAAAAACAAAATGTCCGTAGTTAATAGTCCGTACATAACTTAATAGCCCCTATGTAATTATTGATTCTTAAAATACGAAAGTTGCAAATTAAATTACTCTTTCTTGCTGAGATTAAATTACACATGGCAGCCGAATTTTATCACAGGCATAATAATGGTCTTGATTTCTAATGCCAGCTCTCTTTTTCAAATGCAATTGTTAAAATTCCCGCCAAAAATATGAAACGTCGCGAAGTCAATTTCGGCTGAGTTATTATTATAAACGGCTGATTTATTGAATGAAATACATTACTGCTGGGTTATGGAATAACTTCCCGCCCAAAATAAGAAACTTCGCGATATGAAAACCGTTTTACTGCTGATAAATAAGGTACTTCTTGAATAATTACATGTTCAACTCTCTATTTTTTTACACAATTGCTCTCTCTCTCTCTAAATCAATTTCACCCCTCCGAGAGTAAATGAAATATTTCCCTCTTCTTGAATTGTCTGATGAAATTCAGGCGTTGGTGGTTGAACGTGTGGCCCGTAAATCCTTCCAAGATCTCTATGGCCTCAAAGCATCGTCCAAGTCGATGAAGGAGTTAGCAGAGCGGCATAGGGTGTACCATTTTTACGATGTGTTATCCAAGCACATTTTATATAAAGGGTGTACAGTTTTCCCTGGGAATCAATATGCCTTCTGAGTTGTTGAAAACTTGCTACGCTGAGAGAAATCCAAGCACACTTTATATAAAGGGTGTACAGTTTTTCTTCTCATTCAGCCTTAAAAAAGAAGGGATTTCTATAATGAAGCGTGCAGCAGATGCAGGATATGAGCGTGATGTGTATACACACGCAATTATTCGAGCAATCTTTTGGTGTGATGGGCAGTATTTTACTGGTATTCCAAGAGAATCAGTTGACAGGATCGGGAAACTAGTGCGATCTGTGAAATGGGGATGGGTTTTGTGGCATTCTGACGAGTTTCGCCAACATAGGGCCTTGTTCATTTCAGCTTATCTTTCGTCGTTCAACAGTTGCCAATGTGCAAATCTTGTGGAGCGACAATGTCTCTGCTTGTGGTACATTGATGTGACTAAGGATGACAACATGTGTGACCGCTGTTTCTGGATCAAAGAGATGGGCATGTTCTTACGTGATTTTGAACCGATAAGTCTGTTTAGGGACACAAGGAAGTGGTGAAGATGTAATGTATCCGAATCTTATATTTTCTTATGTTCTTTTCTATGACATTATGTATGTCGGACAACAAATTGATGTAATGAAGGCTGAGTTATTGTTTCTTTTGGCTGATTTATAGTTTAATTATGGCTGATTATTGTTTAATGACGGCAAAGTTAGATCTAACTTAATAAACATTACTGTCTGAGTTAGACCAACCTAAACGTTAAGGCTCAGATTATTAAAATGATACGGCAGAGTTATTGTTATGAAATACATTAAGTGCTTCTTCCGTGATTTTGAACCGATAAACATGTGTAGGGACACAAGGAAGTGGTGAAGATGTAATGTGAATCTTTTGGTTTAATTACGGCTGAGTTTTCGTCACTTATGGTTGGGTTTATGTTTAATTATGGCTGAATTATCATTAGTATGAAGGCTGAGTTATTTAATACGTTAAGTCTGAGTTACATAAAACACAGGCTGACTTATGATTACAAAACATGACTAAACAAAGAAGTAGTAGTAGCAAAGTAACGCCATTTCAACCCCACAAACAACCACATTCCTCAAACACCGACCCTGACTCATACATTCTTCTCCTTTTCTCTCAGATTCCGTCTTCATTCCTTCTATCTCTTTCTCCAACCGAGCAACAATAAGTCTGAATTCCGAGATGTCTTTGTTCATGCCACTTATCAGTGACTTAATATCCTCAACCTCTTCCACCAAACACTCATCCGCTCATTTGAATAAATGTCTATGCTTTCACCAATATAACCAGATCTAAGTATTACATTACAAAACATGCGAAATAAGAACCAAAACAAACCTTATTATATCCTTTTGCGCAGCAATAGTACAATCTTCTTGGATTTGTAGCGCTTCCAGATGTAAAAATGTAAGAGGGTTCACCACACAACCATTGTTTCGGCATTCCTCTTTCTGCATTCAAACGTAGTCTGTAAGAATTTCCTGAAACGCAGGATGAGGAAGACATTTTTATTTTCAAAACAATTTCATAAACATTATTGCGATTTTAGGGTGAGTAGGAAGACGACATCATGAAACGGCGACGTTTATTTTTTTTCCTTTTTAAGTATTAAATATATAAAATTTCAATGTCTCGATATTGTAAATCACTCGACACATGCGTGCCAGCCGTATATTTCAAACTCATAATAATTAGTCTCGATATTCTCATATCGTTGGCGGAGTTATTGTAACATTACGGTTGAGTTAGAAATGGGTTTCCTTTCACCTTTAAAATTAAAATTAAAATTAAAACAAAAAATATAGACCTCGATATTAGGTATGAGCCGTATTTTCACGCGCCATAATTAATCAACAACTCAGTCCAATCAAGCAAGTGGAAACGTCTCATTAATAATGAAATGGGTTAGTGATAATCTACGTTGTGGTATAAACCTTCACAGAAACATTCATGACTGAGTTAGATTAATATTGTGTCTGATATTCACAGCTGAGTTACCTTATACGTTTTGGCTGAGTTAACTTAAAGTTGTGGCTGAGTTATATTAACATTCACTGCTGAGTTACCTTATACGTTTTGGCTGAGTTAACTTAAAATTGTGACTGAGTTATATTAACATTTACAGCTGAGTTATGTAAACGTTGTGGCTGAGTTATGTTAACAGATACGGCTGAATTATATTTACATTGTGACTGAGTTATAATACATAATATAAAAGAAATACGAATTCGACATGTCGAATTACATTCATAAACAGAAACTATCAGGTTCAAAATACAGATAAGGCATCACTTTCAGAAACCAAAATTGTCAGGACCAAACTCTTCAAACATGTGGACGAGATCACGCCAAACTCTAGTTAGCATCCACGGAGGCTTGTCGCCTCCGTTTGCCCAAGTGCTCTTCAAATGGCGCATCTGGGAACGAAATAGCGTTCTGGCCACAAGATTAAAATGTGTCCAAACTATCGAATTATGCCTTCGATCCCACATGTTTTTGCGCTACAACAAAACAGATTACAAAACTGTTGTTAAGAACACACATGTTCTCAATGTAGACAGAGTGGACAAACTGTTGATATATCTAATATGTACACATATCCCGTCCTTACAGCGAGTTGAAGAAACTAGCGTTCCTTAAAATGATCGGGAATGACGTGGTATGTCGGCCAATCATGAACCCATCCTTCTTTAAGCATCGACGGGATGACGAGGGAGATATCACTTAAATTTGAACCAGGTAGTGCTGGTTGTGTCAAGAAAGTCACCCGGACCAGGGTATAGAAGAGGGAGGTTTTCACCATTTGCAGAGCTTAGTATTGCATTGACACTGTTCTCTAACCTCGTTGAATAACCAGGAACAATCGGCATAACTTTTGATGGGGATAGAGAGACATTGTTTAGGTTTTTTCTAGAGAGAGAAAGGCGTAAGAAAAGGTGTAAGAGAGGGGACAATATATAGAGAGGTATAGAATGTCAAACGTCGCGATATAAAATTTCCCAAGATTCAGTTATCTTTTTCTTGCCAAACGTCAAGATTAAGTTACACTTCATGGCTGAGTTCCTTTAACATTTACGGCTGACTTAGTAATTGGGGTTTAGGGTTGCTTATTTAGGGTTTAGATTTGCTTTTTTGGGAATTTAGGTTTAGGATTTGGATTTATGGTGCAAGAAATATAATAAATAACACAAATTCATAATAAATAACACAAGAATAGTTTACGAGTTTTGAATTATGCTCACACCTTATATCTAAATGTAAGGTCTTAAGTAATTGTAAGACAACATATACCTCAAGATCATGATCGTATCTAAACTCGTAAATTCAATCAAAAAGACACATTCAGTTGATTATATATTCACTTCAAATTGATAATTGGAGTTTCAATATAACATTTTTAAGTATAAACATTTCATTTTTTTTTATTCTAGGGTATGTTTGAGTTATAATAGCGTAATGGCTGACTTATACTAATCGATACGACTGAATTATATAAACATTTTTCGATTTTAGGGTATGGTGGATGTATGGCTGAGTTATTTAAATAGATACGTCTGAGTTACATATAACCTTTCGGCTGAGTTATATGAACACTTTCGATTTTAGGGTATGTTTGGAGTATGGCTGAGTTACGCATCTATGGCATGGCTGAGTTATAAAAACGATAAGACTGAGATATAATAGCTAAAGTCAAATACTTAATAAAATTAAACAACTTAAGTCAAGTACAAAAAAACAAACACAGGTTCATTTGGACAGCAAATTGCCCATCCCAATATTTCCTCCTTCATCAAGGATCTCTGCTGCCATCTTCATCCGTAAACCTTGAACATTTTTTATCATTTATCCTATAAAAAGTTACACCAAGCGCTAGACACTCCACAAACTTCAACGAAAACACCCCACAATCGCCAATCTGAGTGTTTTGTGGAGTGTATATTTTGCTCCTCCTTCTGAATGCGAACTTCTTCTTACTAGGGGCTCGGAGATTGGCAGGAATAAGTTCAGTCAACATAGCGGGAAGCATAAGCGTTAGCGGTTTAAATGAATCTAGTATTCTCTACTCACTTTCGGGTGTTACCTCTCCAAAGATTGGATCGTAGCAATCAATCTTCTCCTTCTTCAGATCCACGTGAAACGCCACCCAGTGATTTCCGCCGGTTTGAAGACATTCGTACAAGTGATCCACATCTTCATACCACTTCAAGTTTGTTTGAAATTCAAGGGGAAGCTTACCGTTTATTAGATCGTCATAACCATTGCCTTTGAACGTGATCATACTAGGTTTTACCTTGAACTGCTTGAAATCATGAACCCAAAAACTTAAGAACCAAACGTCAAGGAAGGCAATCCGCTTGGACCAGAATGGGCTGGGATTTCGCATGGACCTTTTAATGAGGAAGTTCATATACGCAGCGACATGCTACACAAAGAATATTAACAAGTCAGCCGTAATCAAATATATAAGTCAGCCGTAATATAATAAAAGAATATATAACTTAGCTGTAATAGAATATATAACTCAGCCGTATTAAAAACTTACATTATCAAACACCCATCCATATTTCTTTTCCGGCCACGGTCTTTCATGGATGAGTATGCTGTAGAAGTCACTCTCATGATCAGCTGAGAGGAGTAGTGGTTTATCTGCTGGTGTTGGTGGTTTGGGTGGAATTACCTTAATGTGTTGCATAAGTTTTCGAATAGCGCCAGATCAACAGGTGCTAGAGGGTCATATATTGTTGATGAAGGCTTAACATTCTTCCTCATGCACGTCGTTTCATTGTCTCCAATGTACGGAAAAACTGATGGTGAAGAAACTACCGTCAATGCAAACCATTTTGGAGATAATTGAACATTTTTCTCCCGATATTCCCTTACTACGGCAGATCTAACCACTTCCTGATTCTCAACATCAGACTTCGGCGCCAATTCATTCTCTTCCGCAAGAACTTCGTCGTCCACCACAGCAAAGTCACTGTCCTCTCCAGATTTTTCAACCATGCATCTTATTACATTGGCACGCGGTGGAGTCACCTTTTTGTTTTTTTAACTCAGCATGTTTTTCGCTCATACTGTTTTTGCTTCTTTAACTCAGCCTCTTTTCTCTTAGCCTCGGTGTAAGACCCGATCCTGGATTCCTCAATCCAACCAGACCGCGGCCTCACTAAATAATACAACCCGTTTCATTTACATATTCAAGATCCAATGTTAAATAATTCTAAGTCTTTTCAGAGTTTTGAGGTTCCAACATTCTACTAAGGCAAATAGATATTTCATAGATAAAAACCAAGGGTCATACATCATTCATCATCCTAATAAATAGATCACATACTAGAATCGCATAAGTTCACAAGTTGCACAATAGGCTACAATAATTATACAATTTTCCGAATCAACCCATTCACCACACATCTTCCCATGGCCGCGGTCCTCATGGTGCTTTTCCCTTACCACGGTCCATTTCTGGTCCTGGATTCAACACAGACAGACATACAATCATGAGGTTAGATTACAAAACAAGAATCAAATCACATTGCATGGTCGGATTCAATCTAGACAAGAACAATGATCAAAAATGTCAAATCTGACCACTTTAAAAAGAGATCCAAATACCAAATAAAATCCATGATAATTCATGACAATTCATAAGAAAAATATTCCCATAATCAGATTCAAAAGAACCGGCTCAGATCATAGAGATCTCGGCCATGATCAGCCCACACAAGAACAAGGGACTTTCATGGGAATTCGATCAGGCCAAGGCCTTAAGATCAATAGATCCTTCCCTGTAACATCATAAAACAATCCCTAACAATATACATAAAGAAAACAGAGCAGAAGAAGTCAGAGTAAGGAGTAACCAAGCGATCCAAACCGGCCAGACTCACACGGTTATCACCCGCGGCCTTGTCCGGTCCGTCCCCGACTCCCCCACACTGATCCGAACCAAAAATGCACCGTCCACTGGATTGAGCTGACCTCCAGCTGTTCCCAGCTGAGTGAGCTAGTTTACCAGCTCCCGTGAGCTGAATAGATCTTAGTGAACTGGTTACCAGCTGAACCGAGCTGATTGAACTCAAACCCACACTCGTCCAGCTGCCTAAACACTCACTTAACTCCTTTAACCTTGTTTCCATCCTATCCTGGTTAAGTCTCAGCTGACTGATGCCCTTAACCTTCACTTAGGGCCATGATACGCTTGTCTCAAGGTCCAATGACCTGACTGGTGCGTCTCCCCGCAACATGGCCCGTCCACCCGATCCTATCTAGGATCGGGGACATGACACTCGGCTTCTTGATTCTTTAACTCAGTCTGTTTTTGCTTCTTTAACTCAGCATCTTTTCTCTTTCCGTCAATCTTCTCCTTCCTCTTCAACGCAGCCTCTGCCTGCACTGCTTTTTTCTTATCAGCGGCATCCTCATCCTTTACAGTACGCCTGCAGCCGTGTCCATAGGCTGGAACCTTATTATCCTTATCATCCTTAGTAGCCTTTGCAGAAGAAACATATACGAAATCAAGATGACTATCAAGATCAGTAGCTTTAGCGACCCTACCAAACTCCTCAGCCAAAGTCCTTTTCACCCATGTATCCTTATCAAGCTCCTTGGCCAAATTATTTTTTGGTCCCCTAACCTTACTAGGGGTCTCGCCTAACGCTGGACTATTGATAGACTTCTGCTGCGTATTCTGCTGCCGTGATGCCAACGATAAAGATTTTTCTTCGCCGGCGTTTGAGAGGTTATCATTGTTTTCGTGAATTTTCCTTAAAACTTTCAGACGCTCCTCCACTAAAGCTTTCACCATGTCATCAATGGTCTTCTGGTCCATCAATGGTCTGTTCCGGTCTAACTTGTTAGCGTCAAACCGTGAGTCAATCTGATCAAATTTTCTGGAAATATTCTTCAGAGTACTCACAATGGTCGTCAGAGTCGCTTTGTTCTCCAAATCTTTTCTACCTTCCTCCTCGCTAAAACCCTTTCCCGCTGCAGCAGCTTCACCCTCAATGTTGTTCACTTCATTATGTGTCTTAATTTTCTTCTGCTTCTTAGTGGGTGGCTCAGCTTCTGATGAAACTCCACCCTTCATTTCTTCTTCTTCTCATTCCCCATCCCCTGCACATTCCCCTGCACTTCCCAAAAACCTTTCACAAATCTACCTGCATGTATGCATGTTATCAACCTAACCAGAACCGGCTCATTGG
>NC_027755.1:11073070-11078392 GCF_000695525.1 Brassica oleracea var. oleracea
GGGGGGGGGGGGGACAAGCGGTGCGACCGCCCTGGGCCCAAGCCCGTGTCCTTCCGTATAATAACAATTAAGGGGTCCAATTTCTTATAAATCTATAATTTTATATAAAAAAAAATTATAAATATAATAAATAAAACTGAAAAGGGTCCAAAATTATTTGATATGTATATAGTTTTATTTTCATTACAAAATATTACTGATTAAATTTTAAAAATATTTTAAACATGATATGTATATAAATTTTAGAGGGTAAAAAAATTTTTTTTTGCCCTAGGACCCCTAACATTGTTGAGCCGGCCCTGAACCTAACGAGTTGTGGGTTGTCAGGTTCACCCGGCCATTTAGGAAACATTTCTTCAATTGAGTCCTTCAAAATCATTCTCCTCACACGCACCTGCAACAACAGGTTATAATAAAACTCAGCCACCAAAATAACACAAAACTCAGCCATCAATTAAAATAATTCAGCCACAAAATAACACATAACTCAGCCATTAAATATAATAATTTGTCCACAAAAAAAACTCAATACTCAACGTTAAACCTTACCTCGCCATGCTCTTTGATTTCGGCAGACAACAATTTATCAAAAATTGCACGTGTACGCTTTCCACCCCATCGCAAAAGCGGAACGTCTTCATTATTAACCACTCTCCCAAAACTCTCACCGAAGCAGGCGATGGATTCACACGCTCAAATCAATAATGCGTCCTTCATGCCGCTTATTGTGTATGACTCTCCTTCTGGAGCCAACGTTTTAATATAGTCAACGAGAACTTCGTATGCAGTCCGACCCCATGGATACGACCTCATGGCTTCATCGTCGGATACCCTTATTGAACTTTCAAAGGGTATCCTTGAATTGTGATGCAACAATAGACTCTCATGGCTTGAAGAAGTAGCATCCCCAACCACATACGCTTTTCAAAACTCCAAAGCGGACAGAATGCTAATGCTGCCTTCAGTTCATCAAACTTGGGTCTCATCCCAAGCGGCACCTTCAACTCCTCCCAAACCTCTTTGTATTGATCAGGTTCAAAACTTTCTGTTGGCAATGGACATGTGTTTAACCCAGTGATCTCACCAAACTCGAGCGAGCTAAACCTGATAGCCTCATCAACCACGAGACACAATATCTCCTTCTTATGTACTCGCAGCTATCTATATAGTACATAGTGTACGGTCCTACCAGACCACATGCTTTCGCGTCCAGCTAGCCTAGCAACTACTCCAATGGGAGAGTTCACCAGTTCTCCCCACACATCAAGTCCTATTGTTTCTCTAATGTGGGGGAAAAGTCTTGGACGGAAATTGTGATCAATATCTTTATTTTCTAGGTTAGAAGACCCTTCAGGGTAAAGTCTTGTAGGGTAATCCCGTGATTTAACTTCAGCAACATCCATCTGATCATATAACCCAACAATAAATCAGCCACAAGATAACAATAACACAGCCATAACATAACAATAACTCAGCCACAAAATAACAAATTAACTCAGCCACAACATAACAATAACTCTGCCACAACATAACAGTAACTCAGCCACAACATAACATTAATTTAGTCACGACATAGCCATAACTCAGCCATAACATAACAATTACTCAGTCATAACATAAACCTTACTCAGTCGCAACAAAACCCTAACTCAGACGCAACAAAACCCTCAACAAAACCATATCACAGCCGCCACATAGCCCTATCTCAGTCGCAACAAAATATATAACTCAGATGAAATATAATATATAACTGACCCACAAACTCAACCAAAACACAATATAAAACGTCGCGACATCTTACCAGAAAAGACGAACTTGTAGATAAGAATGCGGCGAAGACGATTTCGTACAAACGATTGAAGACGACGAACATTTTTACGTGATAAACCTTCAGTTTCAAGTTCGATTACTTGATTTATCAATCTTCTCAATATAATCATAGTATCAATAAAGATTCCTTATTTCTCTATACGTTTCTGTTAAAAACGGTAACCCATCTGATCTATCGCCATTAAGTCGACAGATCCGTAGAGACGACAAAACGATGAAACTTTAGTACGATGCTAAGTGTTAATGAAAGAACCCTTTTCTCCATACCTGCTTTCATGCATTTAGCAGAGCACTCCCGTTCTTGAGAACCACCTCTCATTGCTGAAAGAGGACGTTGAAAATTTATTTCTAGATAAATATGTCGTACTCGGTTTTGTTACAGCTTGATGAGGTGATCTCTGTTTGAAGGAGACTGAATCACTGTAAATCATCTCGGCTTAGTGTATTAGTCTCTCGAGCAAGCAATATAAGCATGCGAGTGTCACCACCTTTGCTGCCATGAGAACTCTGCATTAGACGACCTTGAAGATGAGAAGAAATTTCCTGGAACGAACCACCCTCACGTGCTGGTCGCATCTGGAGCAACCTTTACAATTTAGAGGGTCAAATAACCTTCAATTTTTTTATTATGCTACTATGTTTTCTGAATTTAAAGGAGCTATAATTTGTTTATTTCACACGGTTATTGTTTTGCTTATAATATGTTAGTGATCCACCTTTTTCGATTTTATTTGTTAAACCCCTAAGCCCATAACTACTACAACGTGACAGGCGAAATATTAAAATTTTTTTTCCAAAACTTCTTCTGCAAACACCATATATTAAATTTTAATATTAGTGAACCTATTATAAAAAATCTTTGGCTTCGTCCCTGAGAACAATCATACATTTAGTTCTATTTATTTATTGTTTAAAGTATACTTTATGTTATACATAATCATAATATATAATTTAAATATTAATATAGACATTTTATGCGCGGATTACTATCTTAGTTAATTAAATATTGTATGTATCGTAAGACGATTTTGGAAAAATAAGTCTTAGCTTTTACATCAATGGCTGGCTGGAGTATGTGTGTCTCTTCAAACAGTGGATGAATGAGATAAACAAAAACAAAAACAAACAAAAACTTAACTATAATAGAACAAAATAATATATCATAAACTTCAATGGAAAAATAAAGCAAAACTATTCAATAAAATTAAATGTCCAGGAAAGCTCCCCACCTCCACAACATCACCACCCACTAACATTAAACATTCAGAATATTCATGAACTTTGAAACATATACAATAACATAATTTCGTTTTTCCAGTTCTGATATTGTATATTTATTTGTTGTGTATTTTTCTTATATTGTATATTTACTTATTATAATACTACAATAGATATTTAATATAATAGTTATATTTCTTATATTTTATATTTACTTATTATTTCTTTTATTATACATTTTTAGAGAGATGTTTAATTTAGTTTTTTAATTTTTTAATTGTATTTTACCTATTTTTTTTATATTGTATATTTAATTATTCTAATTTTATTGCTTTTATATCAAATGATAATATTATGATATATGTTTAATGTAATATTTATATTTCTTATATTTTATACTTATTTTTATTATATTGTATATTTATTTGGAAATAATAAAAATGTAAAACAATACAGTTTTCACATAGATGTTTAACGTAGGTTTTCCATTTCTTATATTGTATATTTACTTTTTTTATTGTATAGTTCCTTATCTAATTTTTTTTGCTTTTATATCAAATTGTAATCTTATAATATATGTTTATGTAATATTTCTATTTCTTATAATATATATTTAATTATTATTTATTTTATTATATTTTTCAGATAGATGTTTAATGTAATTTTTGTACTTCTTATATTATATATTTACTTATTATTTATGTTTCTTATGTTTTATATTTACTTATTGTAATATTATAATAGATGTTTAATGAAATATTTTTATATTTTATATTTACTTATTCTAATATAACGATTTTTCAGATATATGTTTAATTTAGTTTTTCTATTTTTATATTGTATATTTACTTACTCTTTAGTTTTTCTTCTTTTGTATATTTGTTTATTCTAAATTTCTTGTTTTTATACCAATGATAATATTACGATATATATTTAATATAATATTTTTATTTCTTATATAATATATATACTTGTATTTTATATTTACTTATTCTAATATAACGATAAATGTTTAATATAATATTTCTATTTCTTATATTGTGTATTTAGTTATTATTTATTTTACTATACATTTTTCAGATATATGTTTAATTTTGTTTTTTTTTTCATTTCTTAATTGTATAATTACTTATTCTATTTTTTTTTGCTTTTATATCAAATGATAATATTATGATAGATGTTTAATATAATATTTCTATTTATTATATTGTATATTTGATTATTATTTATGTTTCCTTATATTATATATTTACTTTTTATTGTTTAATGTAATATTCTATTTCTTATATTATTTATTTACTTATTATTTATTTTTGTTTATATTGAAAATTTACTTATTATTTATTTTCTATTTTTAAATAATAATGCCACATATCATCTTTCGGAAGAAGGTTTTTTTGCTGGTGTGGACGCTCTATGTAGCTTCAAAAGGTCGCCTTTATTTTTAATAGGAGTTAATCCGCGCTACGCGCGGTGCTATTTTGATTTTTAAATGTTAACTATATAGTTATTCATTTGGACGTTGTATTCCGAACAACAACAAAATTCTAAATTGTATGTTTGTGTGAATACTAATTTCTTTAGAAAAAAACAGAAAGCTATATTTTTTTCATATAGATGTTTCATATAGTTTTCCATTTCTTATATTATATATTTACTTATTATTTAAATTTTTTTAATTTGTAGGACAACTTTTTCAAATAGTCGTTTTTAATTTTTTGTCACAAAATAGTCATCAATAAGGAAATGACCAAAATAACCCATTTTATTTTGAAAATTTTAATATTTCTTTTTTATTTTTCAAACTTTGAAATCATATCCACAAAAATCCACCCCATAACTCTAAACCCTAAGTATAGTTTATTTAACCTTATAGTATAGATGTATTTTAACTCTTTTCAGATAGATGTTCAATTTATTTTTTCCATTTCTTATATTGTATATTTACTTACTGTTTATCTTTTCTCATTTTTATATTTACTTATTCTAAATTTCTTGCATTTATATCAATGATAATATTACGATATATATATTTAATACAAATATTTTATTTCTTATATACTATATTTACTTATTATTTATTTTTTCCTTGATTTTATATTTACTTATTATAGTATATAACATTTCTATATGATTAATATTACTAACAATAATATTAAAATATTACATAATATTAAATTATAAATCTATTATAATATAAGAATAAAAATAAAATATCATAATAATATTTGTTATTATTTATTTTATACTACTATTTTTATGTCTTTTTTTTTT
>NC_027755.1:11078492-11079462 GCF_000695525.1 Brassica oleracea var. oleracea
TTGTATTTAGTTATTATTTTATAGATGTTTAATTTAGTTTTTCATTTATCAATTGTATATTTATTTATTCTAATTTTTTTTTTGTTTTTATATCAAATGATAATTTTATGATAGATGTTTAATGTAATATTTCTATTTATTATATTGTATATTTACCTATTATTTATTTTTCCTTATATTGTATATTTACATATTATTGTTTAATGCAATGTTTCTATTTCTTATATTGTTTATTTACTTATTATATATTTTTCCTTATATTGCAAATTTACTTATTATTTATTATTTTCTATTTTTTAAATAATAATGCCACATGTCATATTTTGGGAAAATTGTTTTCGCTGATGTGGATGCTCTATGGAACCTCAAAAGGTCCATTTTATTAGTATAGATTATACATTTTTCAGATATATGTTTAATTTTGTTATTTTTTTCACTTCTTAATTGTATAATTACTTATTCTATTTTTTTTTTTGCTTTTATATCAAATGATAATATTATGATAGATGTTTAATGTAATACTTCTATTTATTATATTGTATATTTGCTTATTATTTATTTTTCCTTTTATGGTATATTTACTTATTATTGTTTAATGTAATGTTTCTATTTCTTATATTATTTATTTACTTATTATTTATTTTTCTTTATATTTCAAATTTACTTTAGTCTTCATGATATCGGACTCTGATATAGGGATCTGATGGTATCCTGATGCCAAATCTATCTTTGAGAACCAGCTTGCCTCATGAAGCTGATCCAACAATTCACTGATCCCTGGCAAGGGATACTTGTCCTTTACTGTAACATTGTTAATCCCTCTATAATCGATGCATAACCGCATGGTGCCGTCTTTCTTCTTCACAAATAAGACTGGTGCTCCCCATGGTGAAGAACTCGGTCTAATAAATCCTTTTTCAATAAAATCTTCCAACTGCTTCTTTAATTCAGCAAGCTCAGCTGGAGCCAT
>NC_027755.1:11079656-11109069 GCF_000695525.1 Brassica oleracea var. oleracea
CTTGATCAAATCCTTCTTAACTCTCAAAGCAGATACAAGCAATACTCCAGAACTTGGACATATCCCATAGTATGTCGTTGATGGTTCTCCTCTTTCTTCAAGTGTAATTCTTCCTCGACCAGAATCCAACTGCGCGTAGTATCTCGACAGCCAGTCCATTCCCAAAATCACTTCGTGCTGTCCTAAAGGAACAACTAGAAGGTCTGCCGGATATACCATTGATCCCACATGGATTGGAATCCCAAGTACACAACTATCGGCATGAAGGTTATGGTTCCCAGGGGTTCTAATCGAAACACCTACCTTTACTCTAGTAAAGGTTCCCTTAAAACTCGACACTACCTCGGGTATCACAAAGCTAGGTATGGCACCCGAGTCGAAGAAAACATGCACATAAACTCCACCAACACACAATGTTCCTAAACAATATTTATTTCACATTTTATATTTTATGCGTCAAATTCACACAAACAAGCAATGAGTTAAAACCCTACTTACGTGTGATCAGGCCCTGATGGGGCTGTTGTGGTTCGGGATTTCCTAACTCTAAAGCATTCACTTGCTTTGCAACTGCCTGGCGCTTCGGGGCTGGTTCAATCGCTAGTCTAGTGGGTGGTCCTGGAAGCGTAATCTGTCTCTTATGGGGGCAACTGTTGGCATAATGCCCTTTCTCACCACACGAGAAGCAAGTAATATAATCATGGCTTTCCTTCCCTGACTATAAGGACAACTGCTAGAAAAATGGCCTGTACCACCACAAGTGTAACACACATCTGGGCCATTCCTAAACTGTCCGTCATTCCTTCTTCCTCGGCCTTTCCCTCGATTAAATTGTTCTTTATTATTCATTCTTCGTATTTCTAGCCCTTCAGTTTTGCGAGATGGCTCTGCATACTTCATCATGGCTTGCTCATTTTCCATACCTTCTTCAAAATTTACCGCTATCTCCGCCAATTCATAAAGGCTATGAAACTTCACTACTTGCAGTCGGCTAGCCAAATCCGCTCGCAATCCTCTTATAAACCTTCGAATTAGTGCACCTTCATTCCTTGGTCCATAAGGAGAATATTTCCTTAGCTTTGTAAACTCGGCCTCATATTCCCTGACTTTCCGGTTGCCTTGAGTTAACTCCAAGAATTGAATCTCCAGTCGGTCATTTGCTTCAGGTGGGAAGTATTTCCGCTCAAACTCCTTTTTAAAATCTTCCCAGTCGATCTCTCTTCCCATATAGTATTCTTCCACGTTATCCCACCAATCAGAAGCATCTTTGGTCAAGTAGTATACTGCCACATCCTTCTTGAAATTATCAGGGCAATGGATGGCCCGAAAGTTTTTCTCCAAATTCCTCAGCCATGCTGACGCTTCGAAGGGACCTGTTCCGCCAGGGCATATAACGGTTCCAAACTTCTTCATTAACGTAACCATCTTCAGGTAATCTGGAGAAGAGGATGGTCTTTGCTCTGATGATTCACCGGTTCTATGATCAAGTCTATCTAGCAAGCCTTGCACCAATACTATAAGAGGATCCAAACTCCCAGCTATCCTCTGTTCTTGCCTACAACGTGGCTCGGGCGTCCTTTCCCGGTGCATGAACTCAGATTCATTCTGCCTTGGATTATGTGTTGTTGCATAATTCCGCCTTGATCCATACATATCAGGTCCTTGATTCATCTCCCTCAAACCCTCATATTGTTCTTCTTGTTCATAGCCCATATGTGAATCCGTCGGATTTCTCCCGGTCGACTCATGTTCGTGTTCATAGTAATGGTTATTTCCTTGTGCTATCACAGAATCATTTGTTACCTCAAGGTTTGAATAGACTGTCCGGTTTTCAGAATTACACATTGTCCATATCTTGGTGGTGTCATCATTGGCTCGTCACTCCTTGTACGTCTTGGAAACATACTGCAGTACAACCCAGGGTAAGTACTAATCCCAACTTATCTAACAAAGGAGCACGTTGGTTTCCTATTCTACCTTTTGCGACACCTTTGACTCGATAAATTATTGAAAACATATTCCCAAGTGAGCAAAGTGAGCCATGCTCTGATACCACCTTAGTTGTAACACCCCCGATCCAGAATAAGTAAAAGTTAATTAGTTTGTCATGCACCAATCAAACAAAAACATGCACGACGAACTCAAGAACTCTAACCAGATCGAAGATACTACTACCACGTGCCCAAACATTTGACCCGAGGTTCCCGGATCAGATCTGGAATGCCAATATCATATTTCCAAGAACGGGTTTCCTAGCGATTCCAAGTTAAGGCTTTGCAACCCGAGTTTGAAACTGTTAGTTAGTTCGTCCCGGACTAGGACTAGTATCATATGGAATCCAAGCATTTCACAAACCTTTTCTTATTCATATATACTTTAAGTTCAACCACATCAAAACTGTATACATGCTCGGCCGATGTTCAAAACCTTATCTTACATATTACAAAACGTACATGTTTGCAAAAGGTAGGAAATCTACACCAACAGCTTTGTGCTCCTCCGATCCAAAATGGAACCTACTACGGGTTAGCTGCAAAACAAAGAGTCTAATGAGCAACTATTTTGCTCAGTGAGTCGGGTTTCCTAACAATTATTTATCCCCCCATTATGCATCAAACATTAAGCAACATATATACATTATTTTAAGAAATATACAATGCAAAAATAAAGCAACCACGTAAACAAGCATCCACTCTTCACGAGTGGTTAGATCATTATCGATCGTCGAGGACTTCCTCTCGCCATTGGTTCCTATCTCGATACGAAGTCCATAACACATCCCTTCTTGCGCCCATTGACTCTAAACACAAAGTCTAAAAAGCCGATGGCCCGGATAACACATTTGCTGCATCGTCATGTAGCTACACGGTCGAGGGTAGCTAGCCCTATCACACGTGTCTTCGCGTCCTGCCCGAAACCAATTTTGGTGAAGCCCCGGACAAGGCACGGGCCTCGAATGGACACCAATGACTCTAACGACACTCCACCCGAGAGTCGGACCCTCACGGATCAAGTCCGTGGATTTACGGGTTTCCCCGTTAAGATATGATCAAAAATGTTATATTATCTGAGCCGAGGCCCAAACAATACAATGCAATGACATAAGTATATGCAACACACATCAATGTATCACAATCATGTTATACCCCTCGAGCCGAGGCCCGACGATATAACTCAATATCTTTCACAAACATCATCATTATCATATCATTATATATCTAAACGCGCAACCTAGCAATGCATCAACCAATACTCTTGTTTTACAGGCGCTAGTCGCACAAACAACAATCATAACCCATAACCGAGACTCATCTCAACACTTAGATGAAAGTTTTAGACTGCAAACGCTCATATCTCGCTGTTGGCTTAACTTTAAACTTTTATCGGAAAACTCTAGAACTTTGGAAATCTAGACACAGGAAGGGTAGGGTATGAAAGGAAAAGAAAGAAAAGAAAGAACAGAAAGCTAACTAAAAAAATGAAAGCTAAAGACTAAAAAGTTACCTTAAGGTTCAGGTGTTATCGGGTTCTCTCGAGTGCCTATGGTCGGGTTTTAAAAGTGGAGAATGAACTAAGAGGGTGGTCTGCTATTTATAGGCTGGAGAATGAGCTCATGGGAGGGTTTTGGTCGTGCATGGCAAGCAGGAGGTGTCTCTGCCTCCCAAACCAACCAATAGGAGACAGCTTGATGTCTTAGCCACAATTTTGGCCAATAAAACCAAGCTTTGTGGCCAGCCACCAAAGCATCCAATAGAAATGCGACAAGAACTACTTGGAGGTGGTCCAGTCAAGGAGAAGCACATGTCCAGCTGCCTGAGGAGGTAAGCAAGCAGCTGCATCTTCCGGAAGTTTCCGGATATGCTTAACACATCGTATATGGGCCCGAATGGGCCGTATTCAAATCCCGTAAGTGTTATAAGCTGATCCGAGCTGGCGGAAATTTTTCTCCTTGACAAAAACCTATATTTCTTAGACCAAAACATTTTTAAAATAATTCTAAGGTCATTCCTATCTTAAGGCCCTATAATAAATTTTTCGATTAATTTTCTCGTTCGACTAGGACGTTCTAGGCCGAACCGCGAGCATTTTCAATCCACTAAACTTCCCAAAAAATTTATTTCTTCAGATGGAAAACTATTCTAAGACTTTCTAAATTTTTCTTATGTACCTTGGGATCCACAAACATCCACAGAAAAAGATCAATCCGACTTCCACTTACTTGAGTAATTTTCTCGGCTGTTACATGATTTTTCCTTGTCTGCGTTTTACTCTTTAAAGAGGGTTATTACACCCCCATCGATCGATAGATGTCCAGAATTCGGGAGAAGAGCTTTTGACCTTTTTGGAACCAGAAAATTCTACTGGGAAGAGAAAGATGAGGATGGAATCTACAGAGATGATCAGGGATACACCAGAGATGTAGATGGACACACCATTCGTGTTCATAACTAAGATATCAGAAGACTTCTGGAAAGAGCTTCGAGAGATGAGCACAACTACATATGTCTTCCTGAACATGCTAGCTCATTCACACAAACCAAGCTAGTACCATAAATCTACACCAAGGACAAGATCAATGAGATGTTCTATGAAATCTGCGGAGAACAAGAGAAGAACAAAGAAGACTTCCAAATGAATCTTGATGGAGTCTACTATCCATTGAATGATAGATCAGTTGGCTAACTACTTGCATGGAAGAGATGAGGAAAGACATAGCCAGAATTCAGCTTGCGACCGACGTGTCTCGCTCTACATCGATCGACAGACATCGACAGGAATCGATCGACAGTCGCTTACCAGCATCGGTCGATGACAATCCACCACACTCACATACGATGAAGTCTCAACCAGATTTTCACACCAGGGAAGACATAGATTAGTTGGTAGAAGGGATCTACAAAGCTCTGGAAACTATAAAAGAGAGGCTTGATAGGAGATGTGATAACATCTATTTTACAATGGATCTTAGCATTAGTGCTTTGACTTCCAAGATTGAAGCTATTCAAGGGGAATTAGTGGAGATTCAGAGTTACATCGCCCGTCGACCAGAAGCATCAGCATCGATCGACAGACGCAACAATAAATCAACCGACACTCATAGACAGACATCGTTTGACGACGCTACAAACCGAGGAAGTCTAGTAAAAATGGTGACATCAGACATGTTTGACACACACAACCATGGAGATGAGATCTCAGCTGACACATACGCCACAGTTATGAGACATCAGTTCAATCTTGAGAGTCTTGGGGATAAATTGCAGAAGATAGAAGACGCAACTACAATAATGAAGGAAAAATGGCGCAGAGGAGATGAAGCAATGCGAGACTTCACTGGTAAATCAGCCGTACCGGGCGGCTGACTTATGTTCTTAAGTCAGTCGTTTTCTCTTAAGCCAGCCGCGTTTATTAATTCAGCCAACACGTAGCAATAAATCAGCCGTAACGACGTATGTAGTGATTTACGACTGACTTAATGAAAACACGGAACCGAATTCCTAAGTGGCGCCGGGTTTTTGCTTACGTGGCAGCGAAAAGTAATGGCATTCCTGTAAATACGTTTTTTCTAATAACGTAAAAAAAGGGCAAGCTTGGTATTTAAAAAATGCCAGTAATAAAGAAAAGATTTGTATGATTCTAGACAATTGTCCTAAAATATGTTATGTTTGAGCAAACTTTCCAATAATTATATATGCCTAGTTATATTTTATAATAATTTTACAATAGTTTTAAAAGTACCTACCAGTAGATATAAGACGGGTTCTTAAGCTTATCATATAGGGTTTTAACTGAAACTTAAACCTTGAAAAAATTACTCTAAATGACACATTTTGACTTTCCAATATCATAATAAGAAACATTCTACTTTCAATACACATTCTGCTTGCATAATGTCCAAAATATCCTCTTAACCAATATTTCATTCTCGTTACTTTTTGTTCTTTAGTTGTTTGTATTTTAATTTGAATTTAAACAAAACAGAGAAATGTACTTTCCGAAATATATTACAATTCATGAACCCTAATCTCATCATTCTTCTGCCATTAAATTTTCACCATTTTCCACCTAGTTGTCCAATACAGCTATTCTCCACCTCTCTTTATGTTCTCTATCAATCAAAAAGAGAACAAGAATCCCAGAAGAATCCAAAATGAGAAACCAAACTAAAAAATTAAAATTTTCAAAATTCAGTGATGCAAGGGTTCTTCTTTTTCTACTTCTTCCTCTGACTCCACCGGCGAAGCACAAAGATTTCCATTTTTCCGACGCTGTTGGTTCACCATCCTCCGAGACACTCACCACCTCGTTTCTCTCACATCTACCTCTTATGGCTCTCTCCTCCTCATCGGATATCAAAACTTCTCCGCCAACAGACGCCTCCTCAGATTTCAATATCCGCGCCAGATTGATAGATCATGGATTTGACCCACTTTCACCCATGGTTTATAGGTGTTTTTACTACTAATTATTATATTATAGAGTCTATTTATTATATTTATAAGATCAGGAGTGCTTTGGAGATAAGTGATGATTTTGGAGCATTTTGGAGATATTTGGAGCAAGCACCCGAGATGACCATCGAGCTCGACCATCGGTCGATATTGAGGAACAAATATCGATTGATGTTCACATCAGAACATCGATTGACAGCGAAGCGCGCAGAAAGCCCGTTTGGTCACAGCCGACTTGAAGCCCAAGTCTTCACCAATTTACAAGATTACCCCTGAAGAGTTTTAACCTAATTATATAATCTTTGCCACCATGTTAGAGGCAAAGTGTGCTTTCTTGTGTTTTTAGTTTTACTATTATCAGCAAAAAAAATTTAGGAATTTGATATATTGGAGAGAAGATCCAAAGTTATATTTGTGATTGAAAGTCCATTGATATCTATTTACTATTCTAATGAAGTTTTCTTACCAAATTGTTGTTATGAATTGCTTGACCATGTCTGAGTATTTCCATTGTTAGATTTTAGGTTTTAAATAGGTTATGAGGGATTAGCCTCAACTATAGATTGCTGATTTGTGATAATAACCATTAGGATTGTCATTAATGTCTGATTCTAGATTAGCTACCTAGAACTTGCCCTAGGATTGTTAGATAAAAGCGATAGCTTCATTCTTATCCTGAAACCATTCTAATTGAGCTAAGATTCCTGCTAAGAGTAAGGCGAGAGCTGATCTAGTGAGCTTAGTGAGCATCATTCAACCCGCGCATCTTTTTCTACTTCTTCCTCTGACTCCACCGGCGAAGCACAAAGATTTCCATTTTTCCGACGCTGTTGGTTCACCATCCTCCGAGACACTCACCACCTCGTTTCTCTCACATCTACCTCTTATGGCTCTCTCCTCCTCATCGGATATCAAAACTTCTCCGCCAACAGACGCCTCCTCAGATTTCAATATCCGCGCCAGATTGATAGATCATGGATTTGACCCACTTTCACCCATGGTTTATAGGTGTTTTTACTACTAATTATTATATTATAGAGTCTATTTATTATATTTATAAGATCAGGAGTGCTTTGGAGATAAGTGATGATTTTGGAGCATTTTGGAGATATTTGGAGCAAGCACCCGAGATGACCATCGAGCTCGACCATCGGTCGATATTGAGGAACAAATATCGATTGATGTTCACATCAGAACATCGATTGACAGCGAAGCGCGCAGAAAGCCCGTTTGGTCACAGCCGACTTGAAGCCCAAGTCTTCACCAATTTACAAGATTACCCCTGAAGAGTTTTAACCTAATTATATAATCTTTGCCACCATGTTAGAGGCAAAGTGTGCTTTCTTGTGTTTTTAGTTTTACTATTATCAGCAAAAAAAATTTAGGAATTTGATATATTGGAGAGAAGATCCAAAGTTATATTTGTGATTGAAAGTCCATTGATATCTATTTACTATTCTAATGAAGTTTTCTTACCAAATTGTTGTTATGAATTGCTTGACCATGTCTGAGTATTTCCATTGTTAGATTTTAGGTTTTAAATAGGTTATGAGGGATTAGCCTCAACTATAGATTGCTGATTTGTGATAATAACCATTAGGATTGTCATTAATGTCTGATTCTAGATTAGCTACCTAGAACTTGCCCTAGGATTGTTAGATAAAAGCGATAGCTTCATTCTTATCCTGAAACCATTCTAATTGAGCTAAGATTCCTGCTAAGAGTAAGGCGAGAGCTGATCTAGTGAGCTTAGTGAGCATCATTCAACCCGCGCATAAAGCTTTACTAGAAACGCATCGATCGATATTTAAGCTGGATAATTGATCGACGGGGTGAAAGGTGTATCGATCGATATCCCTATAGGATAATCGATCGACACTTGCTATTGATCGAACGCATTTTTTTGGGTCATTAGATCTAGTTAATAGACAAGTCCAGAAACGCGAGAGCTGATTGACTTGTTGCTTAGTAGTTGAGCTCTACATTATCATGCATGCAACTCATTAGGCATCTGTAGGATTATAATTCCAAGTTTCCTGAATAAAAACCCTAAGTCTAGCTATTTCCTTTTAAGCACCAAAACCTTAACCAATCAATCGAGCAATTACTTGCTCAACAAAACTGCAAATTTACATTTTAATCATTAAACCATCCAACTTAACAAATCCCATTAGATTTATTAGGTTCCCTAGCTCCTTGTGGATTCGATCCCTAAGTACTGCAATTGAACATCTTATTTCAGAGAGGAAATTCACTATTTAGGGTAATTTTAGTGATATCACAGATCTGAGCTAACACGACTCGTTCTCTCCTGACTTAATTATAAACACATAGGAGCTTATCGACGCTTGGACGACGAGTCGCGGTTCGAAATCCCTCCCCATCGACGAACCTTGAGTTCCAGCTTAGCGAATTTGCACCTTTAATCCTTGTAATTGTGATAGTTTATAAATATCTTGTTCTTCCTCCTTGTCCCTCTTTCCATTTTCTCCGATAGTCTCTCTCTCGGATTAACATATGTAATTAATTTTGGAGACTGTTCTTTGTTTTTTCCTTTCGTAATTTTCTTGTCAAGTACCAAATTTTCCCCTTTTTTTATTTATTTGTTGTGATTTTTTGTTTTTTTTTTCCTTCTTGGATCCATCAAAATTAATTTCAATGGCATGGATACCGAACTTATTAATTTCAATGGCATGTAGATTTAAATGTGACATAGATTGGTTTGTTCATATGGATTGGCATGTAGATTTTTCTTCTTCGATGCATCATGTTTTGTGGATACGAAGTAGTGGATACGAAGTAGTGGATACGAAGGTGATGGTTAGTCGAGAGGAAGAGGTGGTGGTGAATATGGTGGAGGTGGAAAACGTGAGGGTGGGGGATATAGAGGTGGAAGCCATGGTGAAAGTGGTGGATATCGGAGTAGAAGTTGTGGTGGTTATGGATACGGAGATGGTGGATACGGAGGTGATGGATACGAAAGTAGATACAGTGGTAGTAGAGGTGGTTACTCGAGAGAAAGAGGTGGTGGTGGATACAAAGAAAGTGGAAGAGGTGAGAGTGAAATATATTGAAGTGGAACCGTGGTGGAAAAAAAAAAAGAGAGTAAACAATATAAAAATAAAAATATTAAAGAAAATTTAATGAACAAACCATTAAGTTACGTGAAAGGGTAACTCCTTCATTTCCAACTATCATCTTTTCTCATTTAGTCAAATGTAAGGATAAATTTGTATAAAACACACCTCGGTAAAAAGAATTTTGTCTACCACGTGGAATGTGTCTAATAATGTAGTAAAAGATACAAAAGTATCTCTTAGAATAACACACTTGTAAACTTTTGTAATATTTGTGAATTATTTCATTCATTGAGTACTTTTTTTGTCAAACATATGTTGAGTATTTTAGATTTTTTTTTTTTTTCTTTTCAGTTATAGTATTAGTTTGCTTCTAATTTTCAAATCTACAGAAACGAAAACAAATCCGTTAAAAAAAAAAATCACCAGGAACGGACTATACCAATACACGTATATACCTTTAATTTGTTTTTTATTTTGAAAAATGGCCTGGTACCTTTTATTTGTTAAAATCTCAGTTAGTAGTAATCTATTTGTTTTCTTTTTTTCAATAAAAAGCTGATTAAGATATGTACCAATAATTTAAATTTATCAATATACTTGAAGCCTAACAAAAAATAGTCTAGACCTTTATATTTACAAAAAAAAAAGTTTTAGAGATCAAAGGAGGTAAGGTTCAACGTACATAAAAAGTTGAAATAAGAGCTGAGCTAAGATCGAGAAATTCATGATTAACCAAAATTCAGAATTGATTTGAAGCATAGTATCGGGAAGAAAAGCTGACAAACATGAATATATGTATGAAAGAAGTGTATGATTTTCTTCTTCTTTTTTTTGTTCAAGAAATGTATGATTTTCTTTCAAAAAAAAACGGGGTATGATTTTCTTTCCTTATTTGCAGAAGATTTGATTGGCCCCTTTACTATGGACCAACAACAATTATTTTTGTGGTTGAATATGGACCAACAATTACTTTATTTTATGTCAAAAATAATATTACACTAATTGAATTATTGACATGTGCCAAATTTTCTATGCAACAACCAAGTGAATGATATGATTACTAATGTAACCTTATTCCCGTATCCAGCATATACGGTGCATGGACTATTTTTTCTGGCGGAAGAATAGTATTGAGACCCGGAAATGGAAAAAGACTCTTATCCATGGATAATTTGGTATATCTGGAAAGCAATGAATGATAAATTATCCAGAGAGATTGACAGAGTCCAGGCTGAACTAATAATGTCTGCACAAGGAGAATGCCATGTATGGTTTACGACAAATGAGCCACCTACTGGATCGGTTTCAATACTAGTAACAACGTCTCATGTTTTATGCTTAAATAGTATATGTTTGGTAGATGGTTCTTGGACGTCTACATCTATTTTTAGTAGATGTGGATGGATGTGGAAAGACAACAATGGACGGATACATCATTTAGGTTTAAGAAATCAAAGATAAAAGGAATCCACATTGCATTAAGAGTTTGAAGCACTACGCTGGGCAATGGAAAGTGTGTTGTCTCATTCAATATGTCTGCACTTTGGGACGAACTGCAAATACTTGATAGTGATGATAAAGGAACCTCATGTATTGCCGAATTTCTCGACAGAGTTGGAGGAGATTCAAGAACCGGAGAGAAGATTTCAAGATTTTAGGATAAGATATACTCCTCGAAAACATAATAGGACGACATATCATTTAAGTAGAGTCAGTCGATCTTTTCATACTTCATTTTTTATGTTGGTTATTCTATTCTGGTTTCCCAGACCACTACCTAAGATTGAATAATAAAATGGCCATGTGTTGTCAAAAAAAAAAGAAAAAGAAAAAGACCAATGTAACCTTTTTACGTGTATGCGTACTTCATGTATTTTACGTAATATTACACTAAAATTTTCGCGACATATACTTTTAGTAATTATTAATACTTGAATAACACCACTAAAATTCACTAACATCTATCCAAAGAAGATTCCATTATTCCAAACTCATGCACATACCAAGGAAGCAGAACGAGAGAACAGACACGTTAGTCAAGACTGCTCGAGCTTTTCATAGGGATTAAATTTTTGTTGTTTGTTCTATTCCAGTCTAGATTCCTAAACTACATCTAGCTTGATAGAATAACCTTTTGATGTTAAAAAAATAACTCCGCTAAAACACGAAATACAAGACGACTGATATACTATGGATTTTACCGGTTTTTAGCATTAGTATAAATATTTTTAGAGTCTATTATATGTGTTTTGAGTCTATTTTCTGTCTTTTCAGGTGCAGACATGTTTCAGAGCAATATGGAGATTATGGAGACTTTTAAAGCTTAAGGACGAGAAAACTCGTAGGTGTTCAAGAAATCAAAAGTCAGAGTTGAGATTTAGAAGAAGCGTCGATCGACACCTCCTCCTTGGTGTTGCTCGACACCCATGCGAGTAGACGGACCGACTAACTTCAAGACTGACTAACTTCAGGACCGACTTAAGCCCAAAGATTTCAAATGTTACAAGATTACCGCTGACCGACTTTATTACGTACTATATATAGTCTTAGCCACTGTTAAGGCTAAACACACATCTTTTCTACATCTTAAACACACCATAGTATTAGGGTTTTTATTTAGAAGCTTTTGGAGAGAAGATCAAAGAATCCTTCAGAGTTTTGTACTGAAACTCCAATATTTCTTACTCTATCTATTTATGCAAGCCAGTTTATCTTCATGCTTTTCTTAATTATGTATAAGTAGCCACCTTGTTAGATTTAGGGGTTTATTAGGGATTTTATGAATTATTAAAGAATATAACTATTAGCGTGATTTATTTAGATCCTTCACATAATTGATCTAACTGCTTGTGTTATAGAGTTGCTAACTAGATACATGAACTTAAGATAATGTACAACCACGAAAGTGAGTTCATTACCTGAAACTAGTTCTGCTGAGCTAGGTTGTTAGACGCATGCGAGAGCTGGTTTAATTACTTAGTGAACAACATTGATCAGAGCGTTAATGCTTGTTTAAAGATGTATCGATTGACACTTTGTAATATTGATCGACACTCTGTAATATCGATCGACACTCGTTGCTTATTCGCATGCGAGAACAGGAATGTAGGATTAGACTCACAACGTGAGCTGAATATCTTTCTATTGCATTCGAGTTCTAGGACGGTACATCACACACCCTTAGCATTTATAGCTTATAATTCTGATTGCCTGAAACCCTAAGTCTAGCGTCTTTTCCATATTAATTTACAACCGACTATTAACTTTTTTACTGCTTTATTTACTGCTTTAATATTATTTGCCTAGCTTGATCTTAATTCCTACAGTCTATTGTGTGCCCAAGCTCCTTGTGGATTCGATCCCTAAGTACTGAAATTGATCTCTTATTTGTGAGAGAAATATAGCTCGAGAGTAATTTGAGTTTGCATCAACGACGAGAATCAGTTTTGCATTTAGAAGTAGGAACACTGATCTCGGTAATGAAAAGTATGCTATGTCATTCGAGTTGCCACAAATTTGGAACGAATTGCAAAGATCTGATCATTATGATAAGGGAACTTCCTGTATGTACAAATTTCTCAATATAGCTGGAAGAGATAAATACTCTACAAAGAAGATTCCAAGCATTGAGAACGCTGCATTTTGGTGAGAAAAAAAATAAGGCGATTTTGAGTGCGACTGCGACTAGGGGTTTAGCTACGATGGAGTTGGCGATTCCGCCGGATCTACTGGTTGTTCCTGGAGGGGAATCGTGGGAGAAGACTGCGGAGGATGGTAGAGTTCCAATTGAGAAGAAGTTAGATCAAAGTTGTGTTTCTGTTTCTCAGGATAAGAAATCGCTGAGGAAATAAGAGGTTGAGATATCGACAAAGGGGGGAAAGCAAACAGTGGAAATTCCAGATGTGGTAATCACTGATTCGACACCGCTGTGGGATGATTTCGTCGTAGGAAAGTTTCTTGATCTAGCTCCTCATGTTGCAAAGGTCCACATGGTGCTAAACAAAATCTGGCGATATGGGGATCTGTCAGCGAAGGTTGAGGTATATGAAGTAAATGCTACAACTATGAGATTCAAAATTTCAGATCCAAAAGCTCGTGAGAAGATACTCAGGCGGGGTATGTGGAATATAGTGGGGGTTCCGATGGCAGTAACAAAATGGACTCCAAAAACGGAGGAAGATAAACAGGAAGAGGAGTCGATTCCCATGTGGATTCATCTCACAAAGGTCCCATTGAATATGTTTTCTTGGGAGGGTCTCAGTCTTATTGCGAGCCATGTGGGAGTTCCAGTGAGGCTCCACCCAGAGACGCTTGCTTGTTTCAGTTTTGAAGTTGCAAAAGTATTTGTGAATGTGGATGTCTCTAAAGCCTTACCGAAGGAAATGAATTTTTCAAGCAAAGGGAAGGAGTTCATGGTGGAGTTCACTATCCGTGGCTCCCCTCAAGGTGCAAACATTGTGATAAATGGGGACATGGTGAGAAAGTTTGTGCACTAAAGAGGAAAGGAAAAGAGAAGGAAGCTGGTTCAAAATCTAACTCGAAGGAAGTCAATGAAAGTAAAGAGGAGGTGGGTGACAGAGAAACATGTAATGAAGGAAGGGAAGAAATGGTGGGGGAGTCCTCTACTCATATTGAGGAGGTAGCAGAATCGAATAAAAGATTAGAGGATGTGGAGAAATGGTTTCAGGTCTCTCCGGGTAAGGCTGGTAGACAAATGACTCCGGGGAAAAATGAAACTGAAATTCAAATCTCGGCGTCAAAGTTCACAGTGTTGAGTATAAATGAAGAGGAAGAAGGTGCAATAGTAGAAGAGGCACAAGATTTTGAGATTGATGATATGGAAGTGGGTGATGAGAATATGGAGGATTTGGAAGAAGATATGTTGGAGGATAGGCTGCTGGAAGAAAGTACATGAAAAGATAAAGTAGTTCTACAGAGAGGAAGAAAGAAACGTCAGAAAGCTAATGCTCGGGATGAAAATCCAATTAAGAGCAAAAGGTCTTCTCGACGAAAAAACAAATATGGAGGGTTTCTTCTGGAATGTGTGCGGATTCAACAAATTTTTGAAACATTCCGTATTTAAAGAGTGGATTAGGAGCAGAGATATGAAGTTTGGTTTCGTATTGGAAACAAGGGTGAAAGAAAGGAAAGTGGGGGACATTTTAAATTCGGTGTTTAGTGATTGGTCAGTAATGACGAACTATGAACATAGCCAGGGTGGAAGGATCTGGTTAGTCTGGAGAGAGTCAGTTCGTATGACTCCTGTGTATAAGTCATATCAGCTTATTACTTGCTCGGTTGGGTTGCAAAATGAGGAAGACTTCTTCTGTACCTTTATCTATGCGAGCAATGTGGTAGAAGAGAGGAAGGTCTTATGGAGTGATCTATGTGACCACCATTCTTCTCCAATGTTCAGGAACAAAGCTTGGCTTCTAATGGGAGATTTTAACGAGATTCTTGAAGGAGAGGAGAGTACTAGATTCACAAGATTGGGTAGACCTCCAAGTGGAATGAGAGATTTCCAAAGGATGGTCCTCCATTGTAATCTCTCAGACATGGGATATCAGGGGCCGCTTCATACTTGGTGCAACAAGAGGGAAGGAGTGATTTGCAAGAAGTTAGACATAGTATTGATGAATAGTACAGCTCTCAACAGATTTCCAAATGGATTTGCAACGTTTGAACCAGGGGGATGCTCAGATCACTTGAGATGCAAGATTCAAATGTTGCCGCCAAGCGAAAAAATAAAAAGGCTATTCAAGTATGTGAATGCTATAGGGAGTTTACCGAGTTTCATCCCTATGATAAAGGAATATTGGTAATCTATGGAGGGCTTATTTCATTCAACCTCTGCCATGTACGGGTTCTATAAGAAGCTCAAAAATCTAAAACCTCTTATTAGAGAGTTGGGAAGAGAGAAATTAGGGAACCTAACATTGAGAGCTCAAGAAGCTTATGGTGTTTTGTGTGAGAAGCAGAAGAATACTTTGGTGCAACCTATTGAAGGTAGTGTTATTCATGAGGAAGGTGAAGCCTATGAGAAATGGCTTCATATCGCAGGGTTGGAAGAAGAACATCTAAAGCAAAAAGCTAAACTACACTGGCTGGAAGTGGGAGATCTTAATAACAAAACATTTCACAACTCTATCAGAGCTCGGAAAAGCCAGAATGCTATATGGGAGATAAAATGCTCAAATGGCATTAGGCTTACAACACATGAGGAGATAAAAGTGGAGGCAGAAAGATACTTCTCGGAGTTTTTGAACTAGTGCCCTGATAACCATCAAGGAGCAACTGTGGAAGAGCTAAAAGAGCTAATGAAATACAGATGTACTGAAGAAGATTGTAGACATTTGGAGGCAGAGGCTACAGAAGAGGAAATCCGGAAAGTGTTGTTCTCCATGCCTTCACAAAAATCTCCAGGACCTGATGGTTTTCCGAGTGATTTTTTCAGAACTGCTTGGCCGGTGATCGGAGACGACTTCATTGTTGCAGTTCAATCTGTATTTAGGTATGGCTTTCTTCCAAAAGGAGTTAATTCAACCATACTTGCCTTAGTTCCCAAGAAAGTTGATTCTATGGAGATGAAGGATTACATGCCCATTGCTTGTTGCAATGTTTTATACAAAGTGAT
The DNA here is from genome assembly GCF_000695525.1 of Brassica oleracea var. oleracea. Classification (NCBI taxonomy): domain Eukaryota; kingdom Viridiplantae; phylum Streptophyta; class Magnoliopsida; order Brassicales; family Brassicaceae; genus Brassica; species Brassica oleracea. The sequence goes on from NC_027755.1 coordinate 11,095,823, forward strand.
GTCGAAGATATTGGCGAATAGGTTGAAGAAGATCTTGCCTAGTATAATAACGGAGAATAAATCAGCGTTTATCAAAGGAAGATTGTTAATGGAGAACGTGTTGTTGGCTTCGGAATTGATGAAGGACTACCACAAGGATTCTGTTACTCCTAGAGGGGTGATGAAGATTGACATCTCAAAGGCATTTGACTCAGTTCAATGGTCATTTCTCTTGAAGAGTCTAGAAGCTTTGGGTGTTCCGGAGAGGTTCATTAGATGGATTAAGCTGTGCATTACCACTCCCTCTTTCTCTGTGCAAGTAAATGGTGATTTGGCTGGATATTTTCAGCGCTCAAGAGGTTTGCGTCAAGGATGCTCGCTCTCTCCCTATCTTTTTGTTCTGTGCATGAACGTTCTGTCGCTAAAAATTGATCAAGCAGCGGCAGAGAAGAAGTTTAAGTTTCATCCTCGTTGTAAGTTGCTTTATATAACTCATCTATGCTTTGCGGACGAATTGATGGTATTTGTGGAGGGGTCAAAAGAGTCTGTTCAGGGTGCTCTATCAGTATTTGATAAATTTGCTGAGTGGTCTGGTCTGAATATAAGCATAGCGAAATCCACATTATACTTAGCAGGGGTCTCTGAGGTGGAGGAGAATAGAATTCTTTCAAATTTCCCAGTTGCAAAGGGTGATCTTCCTGTTCGGTATCTTGGCCATCCTTTGATGACTAAAGCTATGAGTAAACAAGATTACTTCCTGTTGGTTGAGAAGATCAGAGGCAGAATCAATACTTGGACAAGTAGATTTCTCTCTTATGCGGGAAGATTACAATTGATCAAGGTTGTGCTAATGAGTTTGGTGAACTTCTGGGCCACAGTTTACCTTCTCCCTAGCAAGTGCATCGAGGAAATAGAAAGTTTTTGTGGGACCTTTCTCTGGACAGGGCCTGAGTTAAAATCTACAGAAGCTAAGGTAGCTTGGAACGTTGTCTGTCAGACTAAGAAAGAAGGGGGTTTGGGAATTAGAGCTCTCAAAGTCGACAATAGAGTTAATGTGCTAAAGCTCATTTGGAGAATGCTTTCGGGTGATTCTCTGTGGGGTAAATGGGTGGAGAGTAATCTATTGAAACAGAAGAGTTTTTGGGAGATAAGTGAGAGATCACAAGTAGGCTCTTGGATGTGGAGGAAGATGGTTAAGATGAGAGCTGTAGCAAGGAATTTTCACAAGAAAGAGTTGGGAAATGGGAAAAAGACTTCATTCTGGTTTGATAACTGTTCAGAAAGAGGAGTTCTAATTAACCTATTGGGTGCGAGAGGCGTAGTTGATATGGGTATTAATAGAGAAGCCACAGTCGAGGAAGCGATCAAGAGGGTTAGAAGAAGAAGGAGGCATCGCTCTCAGTTGCTTAATGACGTAGAGGCTGACTTGGTAATTGTCAGGGAGAAGCTGAGGGATGAAGTGGAAGATGTAAATATATGGAGAAGGAGGTCGGGATTTAAACAAAAGTTCTCAACTTATGAAACCTGGTCACAAATGAGAACAGCCACTGAGAGTTGTAGCTGGACTGGAGGCCTCTGGTTTCCTCAAGCGACTCCTAAGTATGCGTTTGTGGCCTGGCTAGAAGTAAGAGATAGATTGTCTACGATGGATAGAATTTCCAAGTGGAGTCAGGGTGCAGATGAGATTTGTGTGCTTTGTAGAAGAGTGTCGGAGTCAAGAAGCCACTTATTCTTTGAGTGCTCCTATTCTTCTCAGGTGTGGGATTATCTTACAAAAGGAATACTTCTCAACGATCACACTAATGTCTGGTCTGAGATATTGTCTATCATCAAGGAGGAGAGAATGGAAAAAAAAAGAATAGATTTTGTCTCAGATATGAATTTCAGAATACAATCCATGTCTTGTGGAGAGAGATAAACAAGATTAAACATGAGGAGAAGCCTTTACCTATTGCAGCTGTAATGAAGTTGGTTGATAAGGGAATACGCAACAAGCTAAGTATTCTGAGAACAAGAGGAGTGAAGGTGTGGGAAGATGGATTACAATATTGGTTTATTACAAGAGTTTAAATTTCTATAGGAGGCTAAGATTATAGGAGTTATGAGTTTATAAAACAGAGGTCACACTTGATGTAAGAAGGGCTTTTTTTTATGAATAAATTTAACATTCATTCAAAAAAAAAAAAGAAGATTCCAAGCATTTACGATTTGGTACATTACTCGAGGGCAAAACGCAACTTTGGATTCTCTACCTAGAACTGCAAGATCTTTCCATAGGATTTTTAATTCGTTATTTTATTCCGGTGTAATTTCCGACACCACCACTAGTTTTAGTAATAGAATGACCATTTGATTTTTTAAAAAATAATGCCACTAATTACCGAAAACCAGATAACCGAAATAAATGAAATAAATGTTGGTTAAATTTTAAATTGAGAGCCATGAAAGAAAATCAAAAATACCCAACAACACCAATCTGTCCAGATAGTTTACCTACTCACCAGTCTTATCTTTAAAGAAGCAAAAAACAAGAGTCATCTAGTGAAGATGAGATTCTAGACCCCCAAATCCAAATTATCAAACGTAGCACTTTTAATAGGTTACTTAATCTTAATATGCAGCAAAAAGAACATCCAATGCACCCATAAATATCAAGCAATTCCTAATTGTGAGATGAGTGTTCGCTCATCCCCTATAAAGGCCTTTCACATAGATGATTCTTATATGAGATACATGCTCACACACCTTCCATGGACCGCTTTATCAACCTCTAAGATACAACACAACATCTCTTATAAAGGCCTTTCATCCCCTATAAAGGCCTTTCACATAGATGACACAACTTGTTTGTTTGCATGTTGCAAACAGCTATTACAGTAGCCATAAAGGCTTTCCCAAGTAGTAGAGATGTATTCCATTCTATATTGTTGTCCATCACATGGAAGTCTCCAGGGATCAAAGAGTTACCAATTATTAACTTAAGATCTCTGATCACTCCTGAATCCATCTTAGAGCAATCCACAAAAGTGAATGAGTCACTAGAAGGTTCAATCTTCAGCCCAAGTTGATCTGCGATTGCCTTAGGCATTATGCTCACTGAAGATCATGTATCACACGGTGCATTTTGGTAGACATGTCCTGCAACAGTGTATGGGTCTACGAATTTGCCAGAATCACCTTTCTTTTTCAGCTTTACATTTCCTTTCTTTTTCAGGGCTCTAATGTTTCTCTGATCTCTCTGAAAAACAACCCTAGATTATGGGTGTAGTAACCCCATTAAATGGTTCATCCTCAGGGATTCTCAAGACTCTCTTGGTAAAGCAATCCATCTCTCTGTCAGTTCCTTCTCGAGTTAGATGCTTAGGAACCTTATTCTTCTACTACTTCTTCTTCCCAATACAAACATGTTTGTTAGTAGCCTCTTTATAGATAAGCGGCTCTGGTGTGGCGTTGACCATAGTTAAGTTGTCGATTAACAACAGCCGGCCTCGTCTGAGATGGGTATCGATCAATATAAAGTATGTGTCAATCGATGCTTGGTAGTCGTGTGCGATATGTTATGGGTGCAGGATTGTATCGATCGATGGTTGCATTATGTTGCGATCCTACGAATTCTTCAAGTTGTGTTGATCGCTGCTCAGTCGATGGTGTTGAATGGCACCAATGCGAACTGCCAAACAACATGGAGCTCTCGAATTTAAAGTTTCCTTCTTAAAGTTTCTTATGTTTCACCACCTGCCAAAAATCATAATCAATGATGGCACTGACGTGGTGTCTTTGTCCAGCATCACTTCTTTCCTTAACCAAAGGTTCCTGCTTCCTTACAACTTCATTAGTCTACGCAACATGAGTTTCCAAGTTCTTCACATGGGTGCTAAGAGACTCAAATTTGTACTTCAGATTGGTGTACGCTTCATCTATCTTCCCATTGAAGTTTACAACCATCTTCTGCTGCCCCTAAAGAACTTGATCAATCATTGATTCCAGTTTGCTTTCCTGAGTTGCTTGCTGGGATCTGATATGAAGAAGCTCCATAGTTCCTTGTGAAGCTACTGTTGTTGATGTTGCCGACGGGTTTCTGGTATCGAGAGCTCTGATTGTTGAAGTTACTCCTTTGGCCAGCACCACTGAAATTTATGTTTTTGCTTTGATTCCCGTATCTCTGACTCTGAAAACCAGTACCATTCACAAAGTTCATGATATACCATAGATAATACCCACTTTTTAGCATATTTACAGGTTCAGTAGTGTTTTGGAAGAAAATTGTGATTTTGGTGCATTTTAGAGATAAAATGAGAGGAAGCCCGTAGCTGACCATCGAACCAGTCTGGAGATCGACATCCAGAGACAAACATCGATCGATGCACATTCTGCGCCGTCGATCGACAACAAAGTGTGCAAGACCTGACTAGGTTTTCAGCCGACTTAAATCCCAAGTCACACACATTTACAGAAATACCCCTGGCCGATTTTAACATAATATTTATGTGCTCTACCGTTGTTCTAGGAAACATACCCTTTTTCATACTTTCTACTTTTCTCAGTAAACAATACATAGGGTTTTTAGTAGTTGGAGAGAAGATCCAAGACTCCTTCAGAGATTTGTATTGGAACTCCAGTATTTCTAACTCTATTCTATTTATGCAATTTATATTTATGATTATGATTTACTTTGCTATGTCTGAGTAATTCATCTGTTAGATTTATTGTTCAAATAGGTCATGAGGGATTAACACAAAATATATAATTGCTAAGGTGATAAATATCCTTCAAGGAATTGCTGTTAATGCATGTGTTCTAGAGTAGCTAACGAGAACCTTGAACTTAGGATTGTGGACAACTACGATGGTAGGTTCTGCACAATAATTAATTCCCTTGAGCTAGGATTGCTAGAAACAAGCGAAAGCTGATCTACACAATAATAGTGAACCTATCGATCAACTCGCTAAGGTATGTCTAAGGAAACATCGATCAACGCTAATCACATAGCATCGATCGACGTTCGATCTGTATCAACAAGCAAAGGCTGAGATATTGGACTTAGTCAAAACATATGACGCACATGCGAAAGCTTAATATCACTACACTATAAATCGAGTTCTAGGATTGAAAACCTAAGTATTCTATACCTATATAATACTGATTACCTGAATAGAAACCCTAGAACTAGCGCTTTCTAATAATTGTTTACAAACCTCAAACCAATCAACTGAACAATTGTCTTGTTCATCTTGCTTGCTAATTTACTGTTTTCATAATTTACCTAACTTAATCATTGCTGATTAGGATCTATTTTGTGCCCTAGCTCCTCGTGGATTCGATCCCTAAGTACTACAACCAAACCTCTTATCTAAGAGAGTAAAAGTCACTCCTGAGGGTAATTTTAGTGATATCAAATTTCGCGCCGTTGCCGGGGAGCTTTAATCGCCATTAGATCTTATCTAGTTAGATTTAGTCTAGGTTTTTCTACTATTCAAGAAATCTGATAAAACAATTTCTTAAACTCTTTCAATTGCATGCCCAGAAGTACCAAAAGCGACAAGGAAAAATCACTGTTATTCGCAGACCCAGCACTTTTGGAACGCACGATCCACAAAGAAAGACGAGCCGCATCGATCGACAACAACCCAACTTCGTTGACCGACACTTCTCAACAAACGTCGACTGATACTACTAATCTGTAGACTGACAGTTGTGAGCTACCGCCGATCGACACTTCTATCTGAACATCGATCGACACCCGTCCGCGAGACATGGTTGCGACCCTAATATTAGTGCGAGATGAGAATGGAGACCTGCATGACCAGGAGGGTCATCTGCGTAAGGCAGCAGGTCAGAGGTTAGATGATCAGAGGGCTGTAATTTCTGATCATGATGCTGATGCCGCTGCAGCTGCTCAAGCTATAAACAAGGCTGCTCGAACCAGAATGTTGGCCGACTACAACTGTCCAGATCAATACTACGCCGACATACCTGCGATTCATCCTCAAAATATTAAGAGGAACGATTTCGAGCTGAATCCCCAGTACTTTACACTAGTGGCACAAACGCCATACTGTGGTCTATCACACAAGCATCCTGTTGGGGAAAAATACTTAGGTGTTGAAATTCCCCCAGACCCCAAGTAGGACACCGGCCTCCGGGTCCCCGCTAGGAGATGTCCCGGGTCCCCGCTAGGAAACTCTCCGGGTCCGACCCTCGCGACTATTCCCTCCTCCGAAAGAAATGGAAATCTTCTGATACGGGGAACATTCCATATTTCCGAATATGGAAGAGTTTAACAATGTTGCCTGACGAAGACCGACCTCAAGACGACTATATAAGGGGAGCCCAAACCCTAGAACAAGGAATCGACACTTAGAGACTTAGAGATTAGAGCTAGACGGCTAGAACTGGGGTTCATACTCAATACATTGTATTTCCGGCTTGTTTACTCAGTAAAACATCTCTTCAAGTCTTATTCTCTTTAATTCTTACAAAATACAAGGCTTATCCAACGTTCTGTGGTGCTCACAAAGATCCTACACAAAAAAATCCCCTAACAGTTTGGCGCTAGAAGGAGGAGAGTAATCTAAACTACGTGACGATGGCGGTGGATGAGCAAAATGAGCTACCCGAAGCTACCCAAAGAGAAGCCAAACTCCAAAGGCAACTCGATGGTCTACAAAGTCAAGTAACCGAGCTGCATAGGGCTCGAGAAGTGGTTATGGAGAATCCCGAGCTCTCCTCAGAATTCCAAAGCTTGAAAGAGAAGCTAGACGAACATTCCAAGCAGCTGGAGCAGAGCGCCGAGAAGCTCAACCAGCTCGAATCGGAGAACCTTGTCCTCCAAGAAGAAAACCAAGCCCTCAATACGGAAAGTAACAAAAAGCGTCGCTTCCGGACTCAGATCCGATCCATGCCAACTCTGGAGACGCCTAACTACGGAGGAGACACGGCTCGTTTGCCTACAACGTTCAACGGAGACGGAGCAGCGCACGAAAAGGCTAAAGGTACTCAGACCTATGACGTAGAAGACAGCGAGTCCGAGCCGGACCCCGATAAGGAAATACCCAAGGAAGGACCGATGACGAAATCCTCTATGACCGACTACCTGGAGCAGATGTTCTCCAAGAGGCTTGACGCCATGCCATCCATGGTGGAAAGGCTCTCAGGGGTAGATCCCCCAATCCGGAAAAGCGATCCTGACTCCTACGCCGATACTCCTTTCACGGACGAGATCACCCTGATCGAGATGCCGAGGAAATTCTCCTTTCCCAGCATAAAGGTGTATGACGGTACCAGCGATCCAGATGACCATCGCCCAGTACAGACAGAGGATACTTGCTGTAGCACTCCCAAAGGATTCGGTTCAACCCTGATTGGACCCGCCTTGCAATGGTACATCAACCTACCTTCCAGGTCCATATCCTCCTTTGCGACAAGTTCGTGGAGCAGTTCGCTAGCAGTAGATATGTGGAGAAAACTTTGGATGGCATGAACGAGATCCTCCAGCATCGGGCTGAACCCTTACGAGGCTATATAGCACGTTTATCAAGAGAAGGTGGCCATTCCCGAATGTAACGTCCCTACTGCAATCTCTGCCTTCAAGAGAGGCTTGCTCCGGGACGGGGACCTCTATAAGGATCTAACCAAATACCAGTGCAAGACCATGGAACACGTGCTATCCTGAGCCTGGGCACATGTAAAATGAGAAGAAGATGTCGTAAGTCGCGCTAAGGCACAACAAAAGCAGGACCAAAAGATGATCATACTAGACCAAAACGATCGAGATGAGAGACCCTCTCCAAGATCAATAAAAGATTCTGGGAACAGGAACCGGGGCAGATACCATAACCGACTGCTTGATCTCACTCAAATTACCCTAAGGAGTGAATTACTCTCTCAAATAAGAGGTTTAGTTGTAGTGCTTAGGGATCAAATTCACAAGTAGCTAGGGAACCTAATAAATCTAATCAGATTGATTAAGCTAGGTTGATTTATGTTTTAAATGTAAATAGCAGGTTTGTGAGTAAGGTAGTTGCTCGATTGATTGATTGGGGTTTTGGTACTTAGATGAAAGTAGCTAGACTTAGTGTTTTTATTCAGGAAATCAGGTTTATAATCCTACAGATGCTTAATAAGTTGTATGCATGATATTATAGAGCTCAACACTTATAAACAAACCATTAGGCCCTGCATTCTAGGTTTGTCTAATGACCAGTGTCGATCGATGATTCTATAGGAATATCGATCGATACACTTGTTGAAACGTCGACCGATTATTCGATTAGAATATCAATCGACGCTTTTGGTCATGCGTTAATGCGCGGGTTGAATGTGCTCACTAAGCTTCCTAGATCAGCTCTCGCCTTACTCTAGCAATCTTAGCTCAGTTAGGATGGATTCATGGTGAGATGCAAGATATCGCTTTTGTCTAAAACTCCTAGGGCAAGTTCTAGGTAGCTAATCTAGAAGCAGGCATTAATGACAATCCTAAAGATGAATGATATACCATGGATTTCACCAATTTTTAGTCATGGTATATAAGTGTTTTAAGATATATTTATTATGTTTTTCAAAGCAATTACAGGTTCAGCTACTTGATAGAAGGAAATGATGCTTTTGGGACACTTTGGAGTACTTTTACGCGTAGAGAGTCGATCGACGCTTGAAGAGCAATATCGATCGACCAGAGCCAATTAAAATCGATCAACAGCGGTTGAGCGCCATCGATCGACAGCGGTTGAGCGCCATCGATCGACAGCGGTTGAGCGCCATCGATCGACAGCGGTTGAGCGCCATCGATCGACAGCGGTTGAGCGCCATCGATCGACAGCGGTTGAGCGCCATCGATCGACAGCGGTTGAGCGCCATCGATCGACAGCGGTTGAGCGCCATCGATCGACAGCGGTTGAGCGCCATCGATCGACAGCGGTTGAGCGCCATCGATCGACAGCGGTTGAGCGCCATCGATCGACAGCGGTTGAGCGCCATCGATCGACAGCGGTTGAGCGCCATCGATCGACAGCGGTTGAGCGCCATCGATCGACAGCGGTTGAGCGCCATCGATCGACAGCGGTTGAGCGCCATCGATCGACAGCGGTTGAGCGCCATCGATCGACAGCGGTTGAGCGCCATCGATCGACAGCGGTTGAGCGCCATCGATCGACAGCGGTTGAGCGCCATCGATCGATATTGGATCACTCGAGGATTAATCACGAAATTAGAAGACTTCATTTCCATCAAGTTTATTAATTGCAACCTAAGCCCTTAGCCGCCTGTGAGGCTATATGTACTAGGGTTTTGTATCATTTTAGAGGTAGACTGGCCTAAAGACCTAGTTTGGGAGAAGAAGCATTTTGGCTACCATTATAAGAGCTTAGGAATGGAGGGAAAGATCTGAGGCTGCATAACAGAGAAGATCTTGAACTCCTTTATTTCTATTACTTTTATTTTCTGTGTTCAATATTTCATTTGAGTTCTATTCAAGCCATCATGACTTTGTCTCTCATGAATATGTCTGAGTAAACCCAATTGTTAGATTTAGGTTTCTCATAAAGGTTGAAAGTATGTGCTGCTAATAATAAGCCTGTTAAAAATGTGTTTTGATTGTTCTTTCATGCTTGTCAAGCTTAATGCTAAAATTAGGATTGATCACCCTCATTTTAGGTCTTAGAATTAATTGAGATAACCAACTGTTACCCTCAATACCTGAAATAGCCAGCATGATCTAACTGACTAGATAACAACGAGAGTTGGTCTAGAAAGTTAGAGAACAGCTTCAAACCCTCTCGAAAGGCTTGCTAGAAGAACCGTCGATCGACGCGACTATCGTTGTGTTGATCGATTGTTTGAAAGGTGTATCGAACGATGTGCATCACACACATCGATCAACTCTTTCTCGAGATCAAAAGACGACAGTTGAGATCCGAGATCTAGTAAAGAAAACCTATCTGGTTTTACCATTGTTTGTGTTCAAAAACCGTCAAACCCTTTAGTCTAAACTAAGTTGCATGCTTTCATACCTGAGAATTTGCCTAAGTCTAGCTGTTTTCCCATCCTTAAAACAACTTCAATTTAAACAGCCGAACAATTGCCTTGTTCGACTAATCATTTACTGCTTTTAAACAAACAAACCTCTTAGTCTATCTTTATTTCTAATCCCTTAGATCTGTTGAGTAATCCTAGAGTCCTTGTGGATTCGATCCCTAAGTACTGCATCCGAACCTCTTATTTGAGAGAGTAATTCACTCCTTAGGGTAATTTGAGTGATATCAAATTTGGCGTCATTGCCGGGGACTCTTTCTTATTACCATTAGATTTAATTTAGAATTTAGTATAGACTTGTTACAAAAAACTTGCTAAGTTTTCTTTCTTTCCCTGTCTACGCAGACACTATGAATGGAGAACATAGAACTCGGCTGAGCATCTATCGACGAAGATGTAATGTTATCGAGCGACGTGGAGACTGAAGAATCGACTGACACGGAGATCCCGACATCGATCGACACCGCCCAGCCGGAAGTAGGTAAGTCTTCTCTTACCGAGCTTATTGATGAGGAAGTAGTCCAAACTGAACCAATAGGTCAATTGAGCAATGAGACTAGCCAAACTAAACAGGGGACTGAAATCCCTTTTGAGATAAATCCCACCTTGATAAAAGGTGAAGAGATAAGATTGCCTTTGCAAAACTACCTAGACCTTGGTAGAACCTATTCCAATATGTCCGCTATTAAAATACCAGGAGACGATACCAAGAAATCTAAGTTCAATGCAGATTACTACTGTATGGTTCGTCGAAACCCCTTCTGTGGATCTCTCTCTGAGCATCCGCAAGATCACATCGAAGGATTGAAAGAATTAATCCCAGATGAATACAATCGTTGCAAACTATTCTCATTTTCCCTAGAGGGAGAAGCTCTCAGATGGCTAAACTGTTTAGCAACAAGATCCCTTACTTGTTGGGAAGAGATTAGAAACGCCTTCCTTAAAAAAAATTTCGATGATGATCGCTATTGGGAAGTAAGGAGACAAATCTTTACATTCCGCCAAGATCCACGTGAATCGTTTAAAAACGCATGGGGAAGATTCAGGAGCTATGAACTTGAATGTCCCCATCATGGTTATTCAGAACCACAACTCCTTAACATCTTCTATGGAGGTGTTAACTTGAGCTACAAAACTACACTCGACACGGCGAGTGAAGGAAATTTTGTCACTAGGAGCCCCGAAGATGCTAGACACCTTATCGAAAAATGTAGCAACGGGAAAATCCTAGGAAAAGATGGATGAAAAAATAGGAAATTCGATAAATTCAGAAGATAATTCAGATTTGGTAGAGATTAAGAATTCCCGCAATTCGCTTCACTCTTTTCTTCAAAATGAACAGCGATCTGATAAGGCCAAGATCGAAAACGATGCCTTGTCTGATATGAGAAATCAATTAGAAGAAGAGACAAGCTATTCAGACCGCTATCCCGTATGTAACATTGATAGTTTCATCTAAGCTTATGACATTGCCGTGAAATCACGCACTGGAAAGGAAAAGTTTAATATCAGACAAGCACTTACTGGCAACCGTAAAACAAAGTCAGATTTTTACGGAAAAATAAATATGGTTTACGGAAAGTTAATGGAGAAGGCAGATTCTTTGAGTGAGCTTATCCGAAAATTAGAAAGTCAAGTAGCTGAAATTGCGACTACCATTAAAAGAGAAACATGACGTCTTCCCGGGAGAACTGATTTAAACCCGAGACGTCAAGTCAGTTCCATAATGTTGCGTAGCGGAAAACATCTCGCGACAAACATGAAGAACAACACCGAAATTGGTAGTTCTGCCAATGCTGATGAAACAGGCGAGAGCAATTCTCAGCCTATACTTCTTGATGACCCTGACCCAAAACCTTCTCGCGAAAATAGGAAGTCTACCGCTGAAAAAAATACGGAAAAGACTATAGACTTAGAAGTAGAAGACGATTCGGATATTAAGGCCGAAATCAATCGACAGTATGGTAACCACGTCGATCGACCGGTGAAACCCGTCGTCGATCAACTTTCAGATAACCCTATCGATCGACATTCCACTCAACCTGAACCAACGATTGAAAGAGTCTATAGAACCCTACCCCCTTATCCTCCTAAAACGCAGACTAAGAAATCATTAGAATATGCGATCTGCAAGAAAGCATTGGATAGAATTACTATGGAGATGTCCCTTAGTGATGCTATGAAAATAGTACCTTCGATAAAGAAGTGTGTGAAGGATATGACGTCTCCAAATTATCCAACTGCGGAACAAAGCGTGATGATGGTGTTAGAGGAAGTAAGTGCCATGATTCGAGGAGAAACTCCAACTAAGATGCCTGATCCTGGTAGTTTCGTCCTAGATTGCAATATACAGAACACGCGTTTTCCTCGATCACTATGTGATCTTGGCTCTAGCGTGAATCTTATGCCTTACTCCGTTGCAGTAACCTTTGGATATAACGAGTTTATGCCAACTCCGATAACCTTGGTTCTAGCTGATCGGTCTATCAGGGTACCTGAAGGGATTCTCGAAGACGTTCCCGTAAAAATTAATGATTGCTTCGCGCCTACGGATTTTGTTGTGTTAAAATACAGACAAGAACCAAAAGACAAGAACCAAAAGACCCCCTCATTCTGGGTTGGCCATTCCTTGCTACAGCTGGAGCGATCATTGATGTGAAAGAAGGACAAATAAATTTGAACATCGGGGACATTTCGATGACCTTTGATATGGAAAGGCTAATCAAGCAACCCTTGATAGATGACCAAGCCCTCTATGTGGAAGAAGTTTCTGAACTAGATAAGGAATCTTTCATAGACATGTGCTCAGACGACCCCTTAGAAAATGCTCTTACCAATATGGAAAAAAAAATCTTCAGCATAGATAATAGGACAGACGATTACGTGCGACTGATGGATGCAAGTATCGAGGTTGCAAACATCGAAGAAGATGAAGAATCAGACATTTTCGTCGATCGATACCTCAGAGAGGCCGTCGATCGACAACCATCTTCATTATCTAATTGGTCTAAAGACAAAGCACCAAAGGTTGAATTAAAACCCCTCCCCAGTGGTCTTAAATATGCATTTCTTTATGACCAATCCTACCCTGTTATTGTCAACGCCAATCTCACTAGCGGAGAACTTATGTTATTATTAAATAAACTATGCAAGCACAGGAAAGCAATCGGGTATTCTCTCGATGATATTCCAGGTATTTCTCCTGATCTTTGCATGCACCGTATTCATTTGGAAGACGA
>NC_027755.1:11109145-11111442 GCF_000695525.1 Brassica oleracea var. oleracea
ATCAAAAAGGAAATTATTAAACTCCTAGATGCTGGAGTTATCTATCCTATTTCGGATAGTAAATGGGTAAGCCCCGTACATGTTGTACCCAAAAAGGTAGGTATTACAGTAGTGAAGAACGAAAACGATGAACTCATCCCGACCCGTACCGTCACTGGACATCGGATGTGTATCGACTATAGGAAATTAAATGTCGCTACTAGGAAAGATCACTTTCCCCTCCCCTTTATTGATCAAATGCTGGAACGTTTAGCCAATCACCAGTATTACTGTTTTCTTGATGGATATTCCGGATTTTTTCAAATTCCTATACATCCGAATGATCAAGAAAAGACAACCTTTACATTCCCCTATGGAACATTTGGGTATCGCAGAATTCCATTTGGTCTTTGTAATGCCCCCGCCACTTTCCAACGTTGCATGATGTCAATTTTTACAGACATGATCGAGGACTTTATGGAAGTCTTTATGGATGACTTTTCAGTCTACGAATCAAATTTTAAGAGTTGCCTCGATAATTTATGCAAGGTATTGGAAAGATGCGAAGAAAAGAACCTTGTCCTAAATTGGGAAATGCCATTTTATGGTTAACGATGGCATCATATTAGGACTTAAGGTTTCCGCCGCTGGAATAGAGGTAGATAGAGCTAAAATCGAGGTGATGACCGGTCTACCAGTACCCAAAAATGTAAAAGAAGTGCGAAGTTTTCTCGGACACGCCGGCTTTTATAGGAGGTTTATACAAGACTTTAGCAAAATTGCTAGACCTTTAAATAACCTCTTGTGCAAAGAAGTAAAGTTCGATTTTACACCAGAATGCATGAAAGCTTTCGAAGATTTAGAAAAATCCCTTATAACTGTCCCCGTCTTTCAAGCCCCCGACTGGAATCTCCCTTTCGAGATCATGTGCGATGCGAGTAATTTTGCGATAGGAGCAGTTTTCGGCCAAAGAAAAGATAAAAAGCTGCATGCCATCTACTACGCCAGTCGTACGCTTGATGAAGCGCAACGGAATTATGCAACAACAGAAAAAGAACTACTCGCCGTAGTTTATGCATTTGAAAAATTCCGTGAATATCTAACTGGCACACATGTGATAGTTCACACTGACCACGCTGCCATTAAATATTTGATGCAAAAGAAAGATGCAAAACCTCGACTCATACGCTGGATTTTACTACTCCAAGAGTTTGATATTGAAATTAAAGATAAACGAGGAGTAGATAATGGAGTTGCTGACCATGTTTCTCGGATCAGAATAGAGGATAACGTCCCTATAGACGACTTCTTCCCAACAGAGAACGTTGCACAAATAGACACATCTTTGGTAGGCCAAATTTCTTTGACTTCCGATGAGACATCGATCGATGCAAAAGAAAACATATCGATCGATTCCAGTGGTGATACATCGATCGATAACGACAGTATCGCAATGCCTCGATCCCCTAGTAACCACAATCACGGCACCTCGTCTATAAAAATAAATATTGACATAAAGGTTAACGTTGCTGGTGATAAGATAAATCTCACACCTAATGAAGAATCGCAACGAGAGGTGCACGCAATTGGTAGGAACTCGAAAGATCGACCCTAGTATGCTGATATAGTAAACTATTTGGCAGCCGAAGTCGAGCCTGAAGAACTCAAGGGGTATATGAGGAAGAAATTCTTCAGAGAAGTTAGAAGATATCATTGGGATGAACCATACCTCTACAGGCATTGCTCTGATGTGATATACAGACGATGCGTATCCGAAGCTGAAATTCCGGACATTATATACCAATGTCATGGATCTGACTATGCAGGACATTTTGCCACCTACAAAGCAGTTTAAAAAATCCTTCAAGCAGGATTCTGGTGGCCGACGACTTTTCGCGATGTCCATGCATTTATAACATAATGTGACAGATGCCAAAGACGAGGAAAAATCAGCAAAAGACACGAAATGGAACAGAAGTTCATTCTGGAAGTCGAAGTCTTTGATTGCTGGGGGATAGATTTCATGGGTCCTTTCCCATCCTCATACGGAAACAAGCATATACTAGTCACTGTAGACTACGTATCCAAATGGGTTGAAGCAGTAGCTTCCCCAACTAACGACACATCTGTAGTTATTAAGCTTTTCAAGAGCATAATCTTTCCGCGGTTTGGAGTTCCTAGAATAGTCATTAGTGACGGTGGAACCCATTTCATCAATAAGGTCTTTGATGGATTGCTTAAAAAGAACGGTGTTCAGCATAGAGTAGCTATGCCCTACCACCCACAAACCAGTGGACAGGTAGAAGTCTCTAATCGGC
>NC_027755.1:11111603-11131480 GCF_000695525.1 Brassica oleracea var. oleracea
AGCATAAAGCAGCTTGGGCCACTAAACTTCTGAATTTTGATATAAAGCCTGCTGCTGAAAGGAGACTCATCCAGCTTAATGAGCTTGATGAAATCAGATATTTAGCCTATGAAAATTCGAAACTATATAAAGAAAGGACTAAAGCGTACCACGATAAGAAGATCTTATCCCGACATTTTGAACCGGATGATCAAGTCCTTCTTTATAATTCTCGGCTAACGCTTTTTCTTGGAAAGCTTAAATCTCGTTGGTAGGACCATTCACAGTAACAGACGTAAAACCCTTCGGAGCCATAACTCTACAAAGTGATAAAGGGGATGAGTTCTTAGTGAACAGCCAACGAGTGAAACATTATTGGGCCAAACCGCCAGCAAATCAGCCCATTATTCTAAAACCCTCTGATAACTAGTTTATTCAGGAAGTCGAGCTAAAGACTTTTAAATTTAAGCGTTGAATGGGAGGCAACCCATTTTCTTTTCAAAAAAAAATAAAAAATATTTTTGTTGCATTTTTATTTATATTTTATTATTAGTAAAATATTAGGAGTAATAGAAATCAGGAGTCGTTTATTTGGAGAAATATCGATCGATGTAGCTGTCTTGCCATCGATCGATGCGAGTAATAGAAATCAGGAGTCGTTTATTTGGAGAAATATCGATCGATGTAGTTGTCTTGCCATCGATCGATGTAGCTGTCTTGCCATCGATCGATGCAGACATATCGAGGGTTAACCTCATTTAACTGGACATCCGCCTCTTTCTCCTCTCATTCCCGAAACCCTAAAAAAATCAAAACCTCTCTTTTCTCTCTCGATTCTTGACGAAATATCTCCGTTTCTCGCCCTAATCCACTCGATTTCTCATTATCTATCTGTTTAGTTCATTCACTCACCCGATCGACAAGGTTTGACTTCGAAATTCTCTATTGTTAGGAATTTTCAATTCCCGAAAACCTAACGAAATCAAAACCTCTCTTTTCTCTCTCGATTCTTGACGGAATTCCTCCGTTTCTCGCCCTAATCCACTCGATTTCTCATTCTCTATCTGTTTAGTTCATTCATTCACCCGATCTACAAGGTTTGACTTTGAAATTATCTATTCTTAGGAATTTTTAGAGTTGAGTTTTGAGATGAACTAGAACTTATTATTAGGCGCGGATTTGGAATGGTTTTGACGTTTCTAACGATTATCTAGTGTTAGGATTGTGCATTTTATGCTGTTAATGCCCTGAAACTGCGATTTGGAATTGAGTGATCTTTGCAGGTTTCGCGATTCGACATCGATCGATGCAAACTCTATGGCGTCTATCGATACCCTTATAGTCTACTAATTCTGAACGACACATATCGATCGATGTCTCACATACTTCATCGATCGATATCACAATATATCGACAACACTATCTCACTTCTACTATCTTTTCTGTTTGTTTTCTGATGAGCTCAGACGAATATGCAGATAGACGTGAGAGGAGGACGAAGAGGAGATACGACGAAGCTAGCACATCCATACAGCACCGCGAGCCTTGGGCTCGTGACAATAAAACACCCATCGACACATTCGAGGAGTTCGCTGACCTGAAGAAAGCGGTCAACAGCAAGGATTGCATCAAACGCGTGCTCAAGGACGAGTGGGACGACTACGACAACTTTTTCTACAATGCTGGGCTTGGCGTCTCTATCGAGCCCACACGGTTCATCGACCCATACATCTTACGGAAGCTCTGGATCGAGACAGACATCAGGGAGATGATAACGCAGCTCGGACTTGGTACCATGGCCACTCGCACATACGATCTCCACGTCGACTTGGTCAGACAGTTTATGGCCACAGTCGAGCTCACCTACAGCACCTCGAAGGCAAGGGTAGCAGGAGATGGTACGCTGACCTTCTTCGCCAGGGGAAGTCGATACAGGATCTCCATCCCGAGCTCTGCCGCATCTACGGTTTCGATGAGGATGCAGCTGCGAGCAAGATTCCACCTTCCTAGGCCTTAACGGATTCTGGGAGAAAATTGGCACGGGAGCGTGGGACTCCAACTCCGCTACGTAGACAAACATCCGTCACCCCACCCTTCGGTACTTTCTACGGGCTCTTGCAAACACATTGGTTTGCAAGATGGAGCCCAACAAGGTCCGGATACAGGAGCTTACACTACTCTTCTGTGGAGTAAACGGTTTGGTGAACCTGACTCATCTCGATGAGATCGACGACGTGGTGACTCCAAACCTCGGAGCCATTTTTGCTGCGCACTTGGTGGATCTGAAGAAGAAGCCCTTCATGGGCAAAGGCAGGAAGAAGGAGACGGTTGGGAGTTTTCTGACACCTATCTTTGAGTATCTAGGCATTCGCCTAGACCCGAGCACAGCCGACCGCTCCCACCGCTTCTTGGATGAGCAACATCTGCTGAACTCAGGTTGGCTCAAGGAGGAACTTCTCTGGATTTTTAGGATCGGAGCACCGTCTACTGCAGATGCCAAACAGGATGATCACAGACTTCGATGACCAGGTCGATAGGCTCCGGTTCATGCCCAATTCCCAGCTCCTCCTCGATCTTCCGGCTATCCCGCGCAGACCTTACAGAGTGCGTCGAGCCAGAGCTATACAGGGACCACCGGAGGCACCTCTTCCTGATTTCCCGATCATACCAGACATCCCTATGCGCGATCAGGGAGACTTTCAGAGGGTAGTTGTGGATGCTCTTCGTGCCATCTGGGCTAGAGTATCTTGCACGAGCAGGAAGACCATCAGAGCTCACTCACCAGCAGCATGAGGACCTTCTAATCGATCGACACGGAGAGGATGGTATCGATCGACACGGAGAGGATGGTATCGATCGATGTGCGGGACAAAGAGGTACGACACTTTGCTCTAACATCTCAAACATCTAACTTTGCTTATCACCACCTTTGGATACTTTACACCGAAACGGTGTAATTTAAGTCTGGGGGCGGTTGTACTAACACCATCTTCATGAGTTTTGTCAAAAATATTTTCAAAAATATTCTTATTAAGTCAAGAAGGGGACTATGAACTTATGATTTTTACTTGAATGTCTAACCATTTTTTAGCACCATTCTAGATTTACTGATTGCAGATAGAACTACAGATGCTAAAGTGGATCAACCTGTCAACTATACACACTTGCCTAGCTTGTTTGAAAGAACCAAAGCTAACCTCCAAACCTGACACAACTGCTTGTCTTGGGGCTTGGTATACACGGGATCAGATTCTTCAAACAAGTTTAGAAGGTAAATCCTTTTGTAGATTTATCACATTTTCTCTCTCTATTTTGACCCTAGATTTATAGGTAGAGATATTTATTTCCTAAAAAAAAATATATATATATATATAATAGGTGACTAGTTTGGTGGAATCCGAACAAGACTTGGTGGCTACAACCATTAAGGCTTGCTTCATAAGGATTCCAACAAAAAGAATTCGAACGGGACTTGGTGGTGGCAATCTTCAAGGCTCGATTCATATGAATTCTTGGATATAGGTCAAAAATAAATGAACAGGACTCGGTGGCAACCACCATTAAGGCTTGATTCATGGAAGCCTGTCCAATCTTGGTCAATGGTCTTGCAATATAAGCATACTTTGACAAAAGAGAGAAATTAGTAGAGAGAAAAGATATGAACTAACTTATCCATATACTTGTTTGAAAATCCTTGCATCCTGTGATCGATACTCCCAAGGTAAAGCCTGCACTTTTATTTATGCTAAGAAATGAGGTTGGTAGAAGGGAATGTCAGATAAGATTTGCTAAGGTGTTGGCTAGATGAATTTGGTTGCTAAGCTAGGATATTGCATAATGAGCTTTTGTGATTAGGACCTTTTAGATGTGGAATGCGATATTGTAGAGGTGATGACTTCTATGTTTTAATCTGTGAGTCCCTGCTATTTCCAACCCTCTTTCAGAGAGACTTTCCATTTGTTTTGCTTGAGGACAAGCAAAATGATAAGTCTGGGGGAGTTGATATACCATTGTTTTCACCCATTTTTAGTCATGGTATATAAGTGTTTTAAGATATATTTATTATGTTTTTGGAGTCTTTTCAAAGCAATTACAGGTTCAGCTACTTGATAGAAGGAAATGATCCTTTTTGGGACACTTTGGAGTACTTTTACGCGTAGAGAGTCGATCGACGCTTGAAGAGGAATATCGATCGACCAGAGCCAATTAAAATCAATCGACAGCCATTGAGCGCCATTGATCGATATTGGATCACTCGAGGATTAATCACGAAATTAGAAGTCTTCATTTCCATAAAGTTTATTAATTGCAACCTAAGCCCTTAGCCTCCTGTGAGGCTATATGTACTAGGGTTTTGTAGACTGGCCTAAAGACCTAGTTTGGGAGAAGAAGCATTTTGGCTACCATTAGAATAGCTTAGGAATGGAGAGATAGATCTGAGACTGCATAACAGAGAAGATCTTGAACTCCTTTATTTCTATTACTCTTACTTTCTGTGTTCAATATTTCATTTGAGTTCTATTCAAACCATCATGACTTTGTCTCTCATGAATATGTCTGAGTAAACCCAATTGTTGGATTTAGGTTTCTCATAAAGGTTGAAAGTATGTGCTGCTAATAAGCATGTTGTGTTTTGATTGTTCTTTCATGCTTGTCAAGCTTAATGCTAAAATTAGGATTGATCAACCTCAATTTAGGTCTTAGGATTAATTGAGATAACCAACTGTTACCCTCAATACCTGAAATAGCCAGCATGATCTAACTGACTAGATAACAACGAGAGTTGGTCTAGAAAGTTAGAGAACAGCTTCAAACCCTCTCGCAAGGCTTTCTAGAAGAACCGTCGATCGACGTGACTATCATTGTGTCGATCGATTGTTTGAAAGGTGTATCGAACGATGTGCATCACGTCGCATCGATCGACGCTTTCTCGAGATCAAAAGACGACAGTTGAGATCCGAGATCTAGTAAAGAAAACCTATCTGGTTTTACCATTGTTTGAGTTCAAAAACCGTCAAACCCTTTAGTCTAAACTAAGTTATCAAACCCTTTAGTCTAAACTGAGAATTTGCCTAAGTCTAGCTGTTTTCCCATCCTTAAAACAACTTCAACTTAAACAGCCGAACAATTGCCTTGTTCGACTCATCATTTACTGTTTTTAAACAAACAAACCTCTTAGTCTATCTTTATTTCTAATCCCTTAGATCTGTTAAGTAATCCTAGAGTCCTTATGGATTCGATCCCTAAGTACTACATCTGAACCACTTATTTGAGAGAGTAATTCACTCATTAGGGTAATTTGAGTGATATCAATGAATATCACAACTTAGCAATCTATAGTTGGAGCTAATCCCTCATAACCTATTTAAACCCTAAATCTAATAAAGAGAACTATTTTGACATGGCTAAGCAATTCATAACATCAATAAGGTATAAAAACTACATAGATAAATAGATAGATATCAATGGAGTTCCAATCACAAATCTCTTTGGATCTTCTCTCCAATCTACTAAAAATCCAAGAAAATAGTAAAATAAGAAAGCACACTTTGCCTCTAACATGCTGGAAAAACTTATGTAGTTAGGTTAAACCTCGTCAGGGGTAATCTTGTAAATTGGTAAAGACTTGGGCTCTAAGTCGGCTGAGACCAAACGGGCTTTCTGCGCGCTTCGCTGTCGATCAATGTCATGATGTGAACATCGATCGATTATTCTTCTTCAATGTCGACCGATGGTCGTGCTCGATGGTCATCTCGGGTGCTTACTCCAAAATGCTCCAAAATCATCACTTTCCTCCAAATCACTCTTGATCCTATAAATATACTAAATAGACTCTATAATATAATTAGTAGTTAAAACACTTATAAACCATGGGTAAAAGTGGGTCAAATCCATGGTCTATCAACTCACCCAGACTTACCCTTTTGCTTGTCCTCAAGCAAAACATACACTCTCTGAAAGAGGTTTGAAAACATCAGAGACTCACAGATTTTAAAACTTAGTCAAAGTCTGCTTATATTGCAAGATCATTGACCAAGATTGGACAGGCTTCCATGAATCAAGCTTTAATGGTTGTATCCACCAAATCTTGTTCACTTGTTTTTGACCTATATCTAAGGATTATTTGTGAATCAAGCCTTAATGTTTGTAGCCACCAAGTCATGTTGTAATGAAGCAAGCCTTAAAGGTTGTAGCCACCAAGTCCTGTTCGGATTTCTTCGTAATTTATCTATAATATTATATATATATTATATCTATAATTATATCTATATATTTCGAAAATAGAGAGAGAGAGAGAGAGGGTGATAAATCTACACAAGGCTTTACCTTCCAGACTTGTTTGAAGAATCCGATCCCATGTATACCAAGCCCCAAGACAAGCAGAGTTGAGCTCAATTAGGTTGGAGGTCAGCTTTGGTTCCTTCAAACATTTTCAACAAGTGTAACGTAGTTGACATGTTGATCCACTTTGGTATCTTTAGTTCTATCTGCAACTAGTAAATCTAGAATGGTGTCGTTAGATGACAAGCAAAATCAACAAGTTCATCATCCCCTTCTTGACTCAATAATTTTCTTTTGTTTGAAAACATTTTAATGAGACTCATGAATAAACTAATATCAGTAACATATGTCTAAACGCCAACAACATATATCCAGACGATCATGAACATAATCTCAAAGACTATCAGCATTTCTTGTCGCAATCATGCATATAGAAAATCTGTACCAATATCAAACTAAAACTTGACGATTAGCCAAAGTCTTGAAGCCTTTTCCGGCTTTATAAAGCCAGTTTCGTATAAAAATTTCTACGAGAAATCTTTAAGCATCAAAGCATTTCATTGAGTTTCCGTTGAACCAAGTGAGTCACGGAAAAACATCGAAAACATTTGTGACGAAGAAAACTAGAGAATAAATGTAGCATCGAGCACATTAAAGGGAACACTTTCTTCCCGATCGTTGGATAGATCTACCTCTGGTTGACCAATTCCTTCCAGAAACGAATGTGTCATGAGAATCCTATCAAAAAACCTAAGAAAAACGTTCTGCGACTAGATCCTAGTGAAATAAACTTTGGTAACACTCCATGAGTAACTCTAAGCAACTTTCATCTAAGATCAAAATCACAGAAGAAACGTTTCTCGTAAAACCCGCCGAAACAACGCTACTTTGACATGTGTATACATATCACCGATTTACAATCTTCGTGAAACCGGTCCCCATTACTTACACGAAAAATCCTTCGTACAATCAGATCAAGTCTTCCGAAGAATCTTTCAGAAGTAAACAAAACTGGTTTTACGAAGAAGTATATTTTGTATAGCAAACACAAAGCTGTAAGATCTGACTTTGGATGATCAATCTAAACTTTATCTCTTCGCATTACGATCTAATGGATCTCATTTTTTAGCCCTGTGGCTCGCTGACTTTTTCCTTGCTTTTCCCTCGGCCACATCCGAGAAGGCAATCCCACAGCTGAATCCGCACTGGTCTGTAATAAACCTGTTAGGCTTCGTCTTCCTCAGAGAAAAACGAATCAATTTTCATAAGACTACAGGTAACATTATACGAAACATTTGTCGTCTAGCTGAAACCTAGAGCGGAGAATCGTTTTCTACGACTATCAGCCATCTTAAGACGGATAACCCTGGCAAACTTGGCCTATCAATCTGGACAAGCGCTCTTTGGCCCTCAGTCAATTACACCTTCCAGTAAAAGTCTGAACCAGAATTAGGAATCCCCTTTAAGGACAATCATAAACTAACATGATCTTCATGTTAACACGAAAGTACCATGATGTAATCCTTGACCTACAACGTCCCTGGCTATTTGAGTGAACACATCCTTCACGCCAAGCCAAAGTATTTGAGCAACCATGTCTCCATCACTTAACGCCTAAACGACAATCCGCGATTTGTCTAAAAACATCATGTGACTATTAAGAGAACAATTATCATATAACCCATAGTCGGAAATCATATGATAAATTCTTTGTAACAAAACTCAGTCCTAACAACCAAACGGTTAACGGAAAATTTAAAATTGTCGACAATTGACCAAGTTCAATACGCTCCACCATTAACTTTAAAACCCGCTATGTTTTACCCATAATACACGGCATGTAAGGGAAAATTCGTAACAAAGCTCCTAGAGCTATACGAAACATCCTAATAAATGCACGAAATAGATCTTGGAAAGCCAACACTGCACAAAGCACTACGAAGGAAAACACTTCTTCCCAGGGACAAATTTATGAGACCCCTTAGTCCTAATTCGTCAATCGCAAATCAAATTATTAGCATCCAAACAGGAACAACAATTTTGGCTGCGAACATCCGTAGACAAACCAGAATGTTTCTCAAACACAGGGCTAAGACTAAACCCTTGCAATATCACGAAACATCTCCAAGCCCGCGAACATTTCAAGCACGAAACGCAGCATACGAAAGAAAAAATCAATCTTCAGCATTGCGAGACGTCGCAGACGCCTGAAGAACCATTTTTCGACAAAATTACCTTCCTCGATAAAGGCACCTTCTTGGAAGGCAAACAGTCATACATACTAACATCTTCTCAAACACGTATTCTCCACGAAGACTTAAAAACGGTAACATGTACCGATAGGTTTGTTGCTGATCACAACAAACTCTTAACGTCCTAAACAGACTTAGCCATCTCGTAGAGATAGCTCTTGTACACCCGACACAAGGGTAATAGCGCTATAAAAAATCCAAAATTTTCGTCAGCACTTTCGTGAGACTTAAAAATTGTCCTCGAAGAGATGCTCGATTCCTACCATACAAGTCACGTAAGCTCTGAACATATCGCGGACTTTAAAGAGGGATGGAATCAGGTTGAAAACGATACGGGAAACGTAAGCCGAAGTAGTCATCGCACCCCCTAAAGCCGTGATTAGACCTAGGTCTTGCCCTAAACCCAGCACACTAGTCTCTAACATCTCTAGGCATAGTATCAAACACCCTGGTACGAGATCCCAAAATTTGTCTCTTGGTTAATATTCGAGCATCTTCAGAAATCCCGCAAGTTTATGCACTGCGGAAAACTCTCGAAACAGATCACGAATATAGCAGTTCACACAGAGTTAGGTTGCGAGATTAAAACTTGTAGTCTTCCCTTTACACCAATATAAAATTCCATCGGCAGCAACATGCCTGATAACCTCTACACGACATATAAACTGGACCCTAAAGGTCTCGCTGGAAAACCGGTCATAAGAATCTTAACTCCAAGACGAACTACGAAAGGCTTGATCCTTTCAACAAGGGTACATAGGCAGCCGTCATAAGGCGCAGCCCCAATCTTATCGCATTCCAGTCTCAGAAGAACGAGAAGATCACTTACGACGGACCTTTTCAACCATTAATTCCGCCTAACTTTCCTAATATGCCTAACTTGCCAAGCCAATCACTAGAAACTCACGCTAAAAGCTCACAATTCTAACGAGCTGGGGAGCTAACTGTTGGGGTCAAAATCGGTCACGGCGAAATCAATATCTAAAAGTCCCCGGAAAATATTTCTCGCAACATAAATTTCGTATAATTTTTATTGAAAAGGTTATATGACGAGTTATTGATATATTTTATCGACAACAAGACGCAAACATTGTTGGGGTTGAAAACGGTTATCTCGAAATAAACATCCAAAAATTGCGTATCTGTACGAAAGCTTTCTCAACACTCTCGACAAAAGCTCCTGAGTAAATGACTCGAGAGAAATGGATCACAGAACCAAACACGCAGTCCAACTCGTTCGTTCGGACCTTTTGAGGTGCAGAACTGCACAGACGCGTCAGATGTTTAGCTATGGATGAAGACCTTCGCATGGTTTTATTGACTCCATCTTTTGACTCAAGATAGATCTTTGAGTTAGCTTTCCAATGCCACCGGTCTAAGGTCAATCAGCATCCTGTAGCATAAGTTATGCCTGTTTTATTGAAGGGTGGACAGAGCACACCGTCCAGCTCGTCGGATGGCCGAACTGGATCGACCAAAACGACCAGCTCGGCCATCCGCCAAGCTGAACCAGTCCAGCTATGCGGATGGCCGAGCTGGTTCGACCATGCAACCAGCCTGGCCATCTCCCGAGCTGGATCAAACACGCGACCAGCTCGGCCATCCGCCGAGATGGACTGAACACGCGACCAGCTCGGCCATCCGCCGAACTAGACTGGTCCAGTTCGGCGGATGGCCGAGCTTGAACGATCGTGCTGTCTTCATATCATCCTCGCAGCTCCCTCCTTTGGGATTAGAACGAATGTGCTATTGTTTCATCTCGATCGGAGTCACCGTTGGAACTTCACGATTTAAAAACCGCAAGAACTCGTTCTCTCGAATAACATTCGGATTGATCGTATAAAACGACAACAGTTAGCTGAACACCTCGAATTGCCTACGCTATACGGGGAATTGAATGTTCTTCGGAATCGACGTCGTTTCGAATGTGCTCTTTTTATAAAATCGTAAAAACGCCTAAGTCAGAAAACGGCCCGAAAGAACCCAGAGCACGGCTAAGAGCCAACTTACGATTTTATACCAAATCAAGCCCAATCGTTATGACGGTTTATCTTTTGTTATGCAGGAGAAGAAAAATGTCAATTTCGGAGGATAAATGTGAAGTTTCCAAAGATAAACACGAAGATTGAAGGAAAATGGAATATTTCCACGAAGCGGTAAACTCGACCGAGGGCAGTAAGGGAAAGAGAAAACCGCCTCTAGGAGGAGTATATAAGGACGTCGAGGTTGAAGAGGCAAGGGGACAATTCTTTTGGACTTAGAACTCTCTGCACTTAGAAACTTTTAGGCATTATTCTCGACATGCTCTGTTTCTGTGACTGGCATCCGATTACCAGACGAACGCGCACAAGCAGTTCGATCTCTTGGTTCACTCTTGAACTACGTTCGGCTTGATCCTTGAAAGAGGTACGTAGGCAGCCTTTCATAAGGTTCAGTCCGAAATCAATCAAAACCTTTTTCATATCTTTTTCGTTTGTTGTTATCGAGCTGCGACTCAACTAGGTTTAAGGTTTTTGGTCGTTAGAACTAGGGAACTCGCTGACAGCTCTTTCGGCCGAAGCTTTTGTAATTTTTTGTAATGATCACAACGCTCTTACGCAAATTCGAAATAAGATCAACTATTTCTAAACTGGCTTTATTGTCTTTACATTTCCGCATTTATTTGGTTACTTGTCGTTGGCTCTCGCAGAGAATTTGGACGTCTGGGAAAGTTAGGGTTTCTTGACTTTCCTAATTTAAACGAAAATCGACGGTGTGAATTTCGGTTCCCACACCTTCCAGACTTGTTTGAAGAATCTTATCCCGTGTATACCAAGCCCCAAGACAAGCAGAGTTGAGCTCAATTAGGTTGGAGGTCAGATTTGGTTCCTTCAAACATTCTCAGCAAGTGTAACATAGTTGACAGGTCGATCCAGTTTGGTATCTTTAGTGCAATCTGCAACTAGTAAATCTATAATGGTGTGGTTAGATAATAAGCAAAAATCAAACAAGTTCATTATCCCCTTCTTGACTCAATAAAAACTCTTTTTGAATTTTTTTTAATAAGACTCATGAATAAACTATTATCAGTAAACATCCCCCCAGACTTAACTACACTGTCCCCAATGTAAATTCAGTCGGAGTTATGTGACTAACTAAAGCATAAGGACTCAATGTAACAAGTTAGAACGATATACCAGACCGGATTAGAAGTCGATCGATGTGATAGTGTTTTCATTTGTCGCGGCAGCTGATGCTCTGTCGATCAATGTCGGCAGTGTTTCGTCGGCTGATACTCACGGCAATCGTCTACTCAGATCTTTTTATTTTGGTTTTTTTATGACCTGCAATAATTTAAAAACTAACATAAGTACAAAACTAATAAAAACCAATTAGCTATTACCTAATAGTGGGTTGCCTCCCACTCAACACTTTGTTATAGTTATTTAGCTTGACTTTGAAGGTAATTTGGCTAGTAATGTGAAAAGTTGGAACTTGCTGGGGAACAAGTTTCCATCTCTTCTCTGCGCTTGTTGAACCATGTACCAGTGAAGTCTCGCATTGCTTCATCTCTTCTGCGCCATTTGTCCTTCATTGATGCAGTTGTGTTCTCTATCTTCTCCAATCTGTCTCCAAGACTCTCAAGGTTGAACTGATGTCTTATAAGTGTGGCGTATGTGTCAACTGAAATCTCCTCTCCATGGCTGTGTGTATCAGACATATCTGATTTCACCTTTGGTGCTAGCCTTCCTCGGTTTGTAGCTTCGTCGATCGATGTCCGTCTGTTACTGTCGGTCGATTTGTTGTTGCGTCTGTCGATCGATGCTGATGCTTCGGGTCGACGAGCAATGAATTTCTGAATCTCTACTATCTCCCTCTGTATTGCTTCTATTTGAGAAGTCAAAGAACTCATTGCAAGGTCCATTGGGAAATAGATGTCATCACATCTCCTATCAAGTCTCTCTTCTGTTGTTTCCAGAGTTCTGTAGATCTCTTCTACCAACTGGTCAATCTCTGCTCTGGTGTAGGAATCTGGTTGAGAGCCATCTGATACTGCACTATGATGCCTCTGAAGAAAGTACTGAGCATCTGTACTTTGTTGAATCCATGGTGTGGACAATCTCTCTGATAAGACTTGAATCTGATCCAGGAGCTTCTGAATGATTTTGTAGGCTCCTGCGCGAATGTAGTAATCTTTCTCCTCAAGTCTTCAGCACGCGCCTCATCAAAGAAGTTGCATAGGAATGCATTCTTGATGTCGCTCTAGGATGTGAGAGATCCTGGTGGTAACTACTTAAGCCAATGCAAAGCCTCTCCAGCAAGTGAGTACTTGAAGAGCTTGCAGAGTAGGTAGTCCTCAGAGACTACCTCGACTTTAATAGTAGATATGAGATCCACGAACCTCTCCAGATGGTCCATAGGATGCTCGTGAGATAACCCATAGTAGGGTGTCTGTCCCACGAGTGTGTAGTACTACGGCTTCAACTCGAAATCCCCTCTTTGGATAGTTGGAGGACGAATAGCTGATTTGTTGGTGTAGAACTGATCTGGACAGTTGTAATCAGCTAACGTTCTGGGTCGAGTGGCCTCATCTACAGGTTGAGCAGCTCCTGTAGCATCAGTCTCATGGATTGAAGCCCCCTGAGCATCTATCATCTGCTTGCTGCATTACGTAGATGACCCTCCTGGTCATACATGTCTCCCTTATCATCACGTACAAGTATCAAGGTCGCAACCATGTCTCGCGGCTCAGAATCGATCAATGTTCGGACTGGAGTATCGATCGATGTCGGATGGAAGATGTCGGTCGACGGAAGAGTGTCTTCGGTCGACGGTGGTGAGCGAGTGTCGGTCGACGAGACTGGTGTTTGGGTTGACAGTGGTTGACGAGAATCGAGCGACGAACTGGTGTTGTTGTCGATCGATGAGGAGCGTCATCCTTTGCGGAATGAACGTTCCAAACTTGCAGAGTCTGATGAGAATAGCAGTTGAGTTTCTTTGTTGCTTATGGTACTACTGGGCATGTACCTGAAAAACCAAGAATTTTTTTTTTTCGTGTCAGAAAGTGGTTTAAGAAAGTAACCTAGACTAAACCAGACTAAATCTATAAGGCGATCAAAGCTCCCCGGCAACGGCGCCAGGTTTGATCTCACTCAAATTACCCTAAGGAGTGAATTACTCTATCAAA
This sequence comes from Brassica oleracea var. oleracea, assembly GCF_000695525.1. Taxonomy (NCBI): domain Eukaryota; kingdom Viridiplantae; phylum Streptophyta; class Magnoliopsida; order Brassicales; family Brassicaceae; genus Brassica; species Brassica oleracea. Next base: position 11,125,284 of record NC_027755.1, read on the forward strand.
TAAGAGGTTCAGTTGTAGTACTTAGGGATCGAATTCACAAGGAGCTAGGGAACCTAATAATTCTAACCAGATTGATTAAGCTAGGTGGATTTATGTTTTAAATGTAAATAGCAGGTTTGTGAGCAAGGTAGTTGCTCGATTGATTGATTAGGGTTTTGGTACTTAGATGAAAGTAGCTAGACTTAGTATTTTTATTCAGGAAATCAGGATTATAATCCTACAGATTCTTAATAAGTTGTATGCATGATATTATAGAGCTCAACACTTATAAACAAACCATTAGGCTCTCGCTTTCTAGGTTTGTCTAATGACCAGTGTCGATCGATGATTCTACAGGAATATCGATCGATACACTTGTTAAAAGGTCGACCGATTATTCGATTAGAATATCGATCGACGCTTTTGGTCAAGCGTTAATGTGCGGGTTGAATGTGATCACTAAGCTTCCTGGATCAGCTTTCGCCTTACTCTAGCAATCATAGCTCAGTTAGGATGGATTCAGGGTGAGATGCAAGCTATCGCTTTTGTCTATAACTCCTAAGGCAAGATCTAGGTAGTTAATCTAGAAGCAGACATTAATGACAACCCTAAAGATGAATATCACAACTTAGCAATCTATAGTTGGGGCTAATTCCTCATAACCTATTTAAACCCTAAATCTAACAAAAGAGAACTACTCAGACATGGCTAAGCAATTCATAACAACAACAAGGTATAAAAACTGCATAGATAAATAGATAGATATCAATGGAGTTCCAATCACAAATTTCTTTGGATCTTCTCTCCAATCTACTAGAAATCCTAGAAAACCTTAAATTGTGAAAATAGTAAAACAAGAAAGCACACTTTGCCTAACATGCTGGCAAAGCCTATATAGTTAGGTTAAAACTTGTCAGGGGTAATCTTGTAAATTGGTGAAGACTTTGGCTCTAAGTCGGCTGAGACCAAACGGGCTTTCTGCGCGCTTCGCTGTCGATCGATGTCACGAGGTGAACATCGATCGATTATTTTCTTTAATGTCGACCGATGGTCGTGCTCGATGGTCATCTCGGGTCCTTACTCCAAATATCTCCAAAATGCTCCAAAATCATCACTTTCCTCCAAATCACTCCTGATCCTATAAATACTAAGCAAAGAACCCGTGTGATATCGCACGAAAACTAATTTCATAAAAATAAATATTTCTATATTTTATAAAATAACTTTTTATGAAAATTGTTTACAGTTGATTATGAAAAAATACATGTGTTACAAAATTATTTTGTATGTAACTATATTCTTTTATTAATTGTGATTATTGATGTCACTAATATGAAACAAACCAAGATAATGAAAAAATTACTTTCATTGAATGTTTTATAAATGAAATGCATCCACTCAAATAAAAATGTCAACGATCGCTAAGAATATTATGTTACTAAAATTTACCGGCTTTTGTGACTTGATCAAACATCCTTATATAACCCAAGTGTAAGAATATATAGGACATGAATAATGTGTTTCATGGAACATACATGATCACAAATGAAAAATTTGTAAGAAAGAAAAACACACGTTTTCATCTAGTTGAAGAGAATTAAGACTAATAACTTCAATATTTCGTCCATGACTTTTTTGCTAGCCAAATACAAATGACATTTCCTACCATTTTTTTATTGACAACATTTCATTTCATCTGAATATCTTCTAAATATTTGTAACCAGGTTACTACACATAACTTTTCTTATTCACTATTTTAATAAATTTATGAAAGATTTACAATAAGAAACTCATGGACATGGACTATTTATAGTTTTTTAAATCTGTATATGAATAGTCACGACTTTTCAAATTATAGGTAGTTGTTTTTAAATGATATCATTACAATATATTTTGAAAAGACACATCATTACAAAAAAACACCACAATTATAGAAAGACACTTAATACATACATTAACAACTTTTATAAAAAAACTAACATGTCTTTTATAATAGAAAGACTTGACTCTTTACGCTATATAAAAATATACTCATACGATGAAAATACGCATATAAACATTTTTCACAACGATTTTCATAGTTACATGTAGCCTTGGGCATTCGGTTCTCGGTTCGATTCTTTCGATTCTTCAGTTCTAGAGGTTTAGGATCCGTTCAAATATTTAGAAAGTTCGGTTCGTTCTGGTTCGGGTCTTTTGGTTTTTGGTTCGGTTCTGATAATAAAGTTGGGAACCGGCTTATATCCAAAGTAACTTGGGGTCCCATTCGGTTTCAGTCTTTCGGTTAATTCGGGTTAAAAAGTAAAAAAATCGAGTTTTCGGATTAAATAACAGATTTTTTAGTTTTTCATATAACTATTTGGATAGTTAAGATAATTTTAAATATTTGGGATAAAAATTATTATAGTAATTCAATTTATTGGGCATTTGAGGTATAGATAATATTTATAAACCATTTGACAATTTTAAAACTAAATATAATTAATATTTATAAGAATATAAACTATATTACAAAAATTTGGTACCCATTCGGTTCTTGTTTCAGTTCTTGTTCGGTTCCGATTTGGTTCCGGTTTTTCAGTTCTAGAAATATATTATCCACTAGTATAATTGATAGGATCCAAATCCGAACCGAACCTCGTTTTTCTTTCAACATTAATTATTATTTTTAATAATTACATGGTTTTTATTTTTTTTACGGCCAATAATTGCATAGTAGGTAAAACCTTTCAATATTAATTGAGATTCCTATTAATAGTAGAAAAAATATTTATATATCACGTTCTTTTTTTAGAACAAAAGACACAATTTTACATATTTATTTAGATTCTTTATAGGTATCATATAAATATAAATAAGAAAATATCAAATAACATTTATAAAACTCTATGCAGTTTTAAAAATGAAAAGAGACGCCCTTATATATTTTTTTGTAATTTATTATTCATGATTCTATAAAAAAAAGAAAGAGATCACTTTCGATCATGCTTATTCAACTTAATATATATAATGATCGAAATCAAAAATTACCTCAATGCTTTGGTCTCTAGTGGTACGAGTCAGTGCTTGAAGACACACAAATGCCGCTTTCTTTTTTTATTTAAACTACAACTTGATAATAAGTAAGTGCGATACGATAAAAAAAAGTTCTTGCATCAGTTGTTTTGTGTTTAAGTGAAAATATGGGTTTTCACAAAGAAAAACAGTGTGAAATCTAACAGATACACTTATTAATATTTCTAATTTCGTAAATATATAATACTATTAATAAATCAATTACTCAGCAAATAGAACTACCAGATTATTTTAGATAATTTTAAAAATTATTTAAAATACATATAAAATAGATACAAATGAATAAAAATATAATTTCTTAAATTTTGTTTACAATTTTAGGATAAAAACACAGTATTAGATATTTTGACAATCTCTTAAAATCAAAAAGTTTTTATATTTCTACTTTTTACAATTTTTGAGATAATTAAGAACAATAAATCTCTCCATTATCAAAAAAGATCAAAAACAAAGGTTAATGTTTTGAAAAAGAAATTAAACTGGTAACTGCGCTCTTTGGAAGATTGCAACTCTTAACTACCAACCTTTGACATACACACGCCTTTAAACAACATATAAACAGTTGCATCGTGTGGTAAACCAATATTTGAAGATGACTACACTTTTTACTAATGCAATGCTTCACCAAATTAATATTTTAAACCATAACAGAATTTTGTTAGTTGTTTTAATATATTACAAACAACCGAACAAAACAATCAACTTTTTCAAAATAGATTGTCTGTTCATCTACTCCATTTTATGAATTTTAGTGGATGTAAAATTTAAATGATATAAAATTCTAAGATTTTATAAGCAAAGATCTTATCACCCGAGGTTGTTTCCTGGAAATAACAATAGAAAGCGTTTGCGGTTTCATAGTTTAGTTTACACTGATTATTGACTTGGGAACATACTTCTAATTTTTTTTTGTAGTCCATTTAATCACAATTATACAGATTATCAAAAATCACAACAATACCTTCCTTGTTTTGAATATCTTCTAAAAATTTATAACCAAGTAACTGCTTAGAACTTTTTTTCCACCATTTTGTTAGCTCGATTAGTGAAAATTTTATTTTGAGAAATCCATGTCATAGACTATTTATAGATTTTAAAATTTTAATTGAATAGTCACAACTATTTAATTTGAATAGTCACATTCTTCCAATTTATAGATAGTTATTTTCAAAAGATACTTATAAGAATAGTCACAACTTTTCACTTTTTAAAAGATACTTATATGAATTTTTAGAAAAGACACAACCTTCCAACATTGAACTTTTAGAAATGACACAACCTTCCAATATTGAACATTTAGAAAAGACACCACATTTTTGACATCTTTTAGAAAAGACACAACCTTTCAACATAAGTGGTATTCACAACCTTTTGAATGAATTGTGATTGCTATTATTAGTAGATACTAAATAAACTCTATAATATAATTATTAGTAGTTAAAACACTTATAAACCATCGGTAAAAGTGGGTCAAATCTATGGTCTATCACCGCTGGAGAAGGCAGAAGGGATGGCAGTGTCCACCTGGCCAGACATCTCTCACTGTCCGGAGCTGAACGGTGTTCTGAGGCAGATGGACCAACAGGTCAAGTGGCCTCAGAAGATGAAAGCACCCGATTCCTTCCAGAATCCTGGTCTTTGGTGCGACTTCCACCGCGACCACGGTCATAAAACAGAGGACTGTGTCGCACCAGATGGTGAAATTTCCAACACTGTCACGCATAAGAGCAATCAATGGAGATCAAGAGAACCCCCGCTCCTGCTACCAGACTACTCTGAAGGGAAAGACCAAAGTCTTATAGCAATTACAGAACAAACCTCCGGCTCGACACACCGAAGAACTGGAGGTCGAAGAGATGGACGACGTCCCGTTGATCGAAGGGGACCAGACCCGCCACCTCAAGGTCGGCTCCAAGCTGACTTATGGATTAAGAAGGAGATTAATAGACTTCCACAGGTCTAACTCCGACTACTTCGCGTGGTCCCACGCAGACATGCCTGAGATTGACCCGGAGAACATCATGCACAAGCTGCAAGTAGATCCCCTACATCAGCCGGTCAGACAAAAGAGAAGGAAGTTTGCTCCCAAAAGGTACGCAATCATCAATGACGAATTCAAAAGTCTGGTCGACGCAATGTTCATTCATCAGGTGCAGTATCCAGAGTGGCTAGCGAACGTGCTCGTGGTCAAGAAGAAGAATAGGAAGTGGCGAGTCTGAATAGACTTCACAGATCTCAACAAGTCCTGCCCAAAGTTAGAGGGGCTGGAGTAGGAATATTGCTTACCTCGCGGACAGGAAACGGCCTCAAGAGCCGTAAGGTTCAACTTCAAGGAAACCAACAACGAGAGCGAGTACGAGGCCTTAATTGAAAGACTAACACTTGCCCATCAGATGGGGGCAGAGAACATCCATGTCTTCAGCGACTCCCAACTGATAATTAACCAGGTGCAAGGAGAATATCAAGCAAAGGATGACAATATGATCCAGTACCTGGCTGTCGCCCAGCGCCTCCTCAAGAAATTCAAGAGCTGCAAGCTCACATAGATTCCTAGGTAGCAGAACTTGCAAGCCGGTGCTCTGGCTAATCTAGGGTCCGAAATAAATAGCCAGATGAGTATCCCCTTGCTTGTGCTTCAATGGCTAACCACCCTGAGGAATCGCAGTCTGAAGAGATCTCTGCTATCGAATTGGACGAAACCTGGATGACCCCCTTAATCCGATACCTAGAGAATGACATTCTCCCAAAAGACCGCAATGGGAGCAGAAAGATTAAGAAGCAGGCCGCAAGGTATTGCATCTCCCAAGAGAAACTATATCGAAGGTCTTTCTCTGGTCCATATCTGAGATGTGTCACACCCCAAGAAGTGTTGGGGTCAAAATCGGTCAGGACAGAATCGATGTCTGAAAGTCCTTAGAAAAACCGAATCCCGGTCAAAACTTCAAAAGCCGAGAAAACGAACAGCTGAAGTTTCCGTAGCTCAGTCTTCGGGTCCGTGGATACGACACCAATGTTCCGTCTAAAAAACATCGTCGAAAGTATTCGGGAAGTTGGGAAGGTTATGTCTCACGAACAGTTTCCTATTCTTCGTAGTGGAGCAGGTTACGGTTAACTTAACACCAACTGCCTCAGCTATGCGAAG
>NC_027755.1:11131658-11132845 GCF_000695525.1 Brassica oleracea var. oleracea
CGGGAAGAGATAAATGTCAAATTTCCGAAGATAATCACAGAGAATAAGGAAATATGGGAAAGCCCGCTTCGCGACAAATCCGGCCCGAGAAGAGGTAAACCGACCTAAGGAGGAGTATATAAGGATGACTAGGACGAAGAGAAAATGAGAGCATTCTAAGAGCAAACTTAATACTTAGAGCAATTTAGGCATTTTTCCGTTTTTACTATCGAGCTGTCAACTAGTTTAGATTTAGGTCGCTAGACTAGCGAACGTACCGACAGCTCTTGTAGCCTAGGTCTTTACTTGTTGTTCACGCTCAAACGCGAATTCGGAAATAAGACCTCTTTGTTCTCTTTTCGCTCTTTTACGATTTATTACTTTCGAATCTTTCATATAGATTGTGTTGTGCATGGCCCACCATGTAACCGGGACCTTCAGGGAAGGCTAGGTTAACTTGGCTTCCCTCCGATTAACAAAACTCGACGGTGTGAATTTCGGTTCCCACAGTTTGGCGCTAGAAGGAGGGGGGGGGGTACGGATCTATCTCTCTCGCAACCACACACGCTCAGTCCGATATGACGACCAACGCTGACAAAGACCCGCAAACGCACGACGGGACTCCCGTCGATGCCAACGCTGATAAAACTCCAGTTGGAAACGTATCAACGGTCACTGCCGACACCGCGATACTGGACCAGATGAAGGAAATGTTCGCCTCCGATCAGAAAAAGACGGACGAACAAGGAAAAATCGTGGCCTCTCTCGCAAAACAGGTGGAAACTTTAACGGCGAAGGCCAGGAGCAAAGCCCCGCGCGGACAAGGCTTCCTTAGGCCAAAACCCTGATGAAACGCTCCAGCCAGGTGCACAACCAACTGCGGAGAACCTTCCACCTCCTACCGGGAACAACGAAGGAGAAGAAATCGAGAGCATCGACCTGGATATAAGCGACCAGTCCGATCACTCGGACGACGGTTCTGACATCCTCCCAAGAAGAACGCAAAGCCTGTCCGCTCGGCAGGACGCGTCCTTCGAAAAACCCATGACCGAGGAAGAAGAAAACCTCTACTGGGTAGAACAGGAGGAGGTGGCTGAGAAGCAGGCCAGGATCCACCGCGGCCAACACAGACAAGCTCGCAAGGCTGCCAGAAATCCTGATGAGATCCACGATCTCCGCGAGTACATCGCGAAAACCGCAGCGGAGGT
>NC_027755.1:11133156-11133304 GCF_000695525.1 Brassica oleracea var. oleracea
TTGGAGCCTGTCTCAAAGAGAAGACGAGCCACATCGCGAGTTCATGAACATATTCAAGCTAGTATTGGCAAGAGTCACCGGGATCAGCGACAAAGTGGCGATCGATGCTCTGAAGAAAACTCTCTGGTAACGGTCGAAATTCAGGCAA
>NC_027755.1:11133354-11133678 GCF_000695525.1 Brassica oleracea var. oleracea
GACTTCATCGTAATGGAAGAGGAGATGAAAATCCTCTCCCAGAAGTACAACCCGAAAAAGACGCCCACGAAAAAGAAAAGCTCTCGAAACGACAAGTATGTCCACTACGAGGGAGAAGATATCCAGGGCGAGCACAACTACACTATCAATTCCGAACAAGGGAAGACCTCCGGAAACACCTGGTCCATGAACCAGTATAAGGATAACTCCTACTGCGAGTTCCACCAGCCAAAGTTCATTCCACTACAAACTGCAAAGTTCTCGGCGCAAGGCCAGCCGCAAAACTCCTCGCTGGCGACCTCTCGAAGGTAACTAGCATAAAAG
>NC_027755.1:11136096-11137986 GCF_000695525.1 Brassica oleracea var. oleracea
GCCACACTCGGCCTAGATACATCAAACCTCGAAATAAAACTAAGGGAAATAATTCCAACAATCCTCAAAGCTCGAAGTCGAGGAACCCGGACATGAAGATCCCGAACGAGCTCACGGGCTGATGCACCTCTCCGTCCGCGACTCCGGCACCTTCATCACCGACACCGGTTCCCGCTTCCGCCGTGTCCTCCGAGACCTCGATGGAGTCCTAAAGCTGTCGGACCCTTCCTTCGATCGGAGGAACCAATAATTCGGCATGGGCACACCAGTTCATAAGACCCGACATCTCGACGACCTCGGCAGGAAAAGAGAAGTCCTCTTTCTGCGACTCGTAGAGGGTAGCAACCGAGCCACGGCACTCGCGAAAATCGCCCACGAATTTTTGAGCATCCTTAAAGCTCTCGAATTCGCTGGCAAACAAAGCAGCCCTCCGCTTCATTTCGGCGACAATCGCTCTCTTTCCTCTCCTCTCCGCACGGACAAGGGCCCGAGAATGGAGCTCAGCCTGTGTCCGGTTCTGTTCTTCGACCTCCTTCCGAAACCGAAAGAGTTCCCTTTCAGCCTCCTCGGCTTTGAAGTGAGATATACGCGACTCCTGGAAACTTCCGTCGAGCGCCGCATTTAACACCCTCATCCCCTGCACGAACTTAAGATCTGAAAGGGAAACAAAAAAATAAAAATAATTTAGATCAAAGTTCAAAGGATAAACCTCGTTGATTAAGCTGGAGCCTTCGGCGACTACTTTCCTCCTCGACTCTTCGTCCAACGACTTATGAGTAGTAAAACCGGGAGGGAGGGAGGCAAAAAAGTCGCTGGGAAGGGGAACCTCGCTGGTTCCACTCCTTTCCCCTGGGGAGAAACCAGGGTTCCATTCTGGCAGCAGAAGGTTTCCCAAGACGTTCTCGGAGGCAACTCCCTTGCCTTTCCGAGACCTGATTCTCTGTCTCTGAGCAGGCAAGACATCAATGACCGGTTCTACGCCATACGGAACGTCCAGAGGCTGAGAGATGGCTCGAGATCGATGGAGCTCCACCGCGCTTCGAATCCGTTCGACGGTGAAGGAATTCCAGAAGAACGGCCTGCTGCGGAGAAGATATCACTTGGCAAAAAGATCGGCAGGAGTCGGCGGAAGGATCCTGTTCACTGCAAGATAATACAAAAATCATCTTCGCATGTTTTCAAGGTATCAAAACGAAAAATATAGCTACTCGTATTACCACGGGTAAAGTTCCACTCCCGACGGAATAAGTGGAGGTAGCTCTCCTCGACAGACTCCCCATCTATCCGGATAAAGAAAAAGCGCTCGAACCATGCCTTAGGATGTGAAGTGTGCCCCTGAATTATAGCCATACCCTTCTTTGGCGCCATGCGGTATCAGGTAAAAGTCCCTGAGAGTCGTGAGGTAGTCGGGAGAGACCATGCTCGGAGTAAGGGGTGCGTTTGGCGACCTCATGGGCCTCTTAGGAATCGGAATGTCTTGCGAAAGCGGAGGCGAACCGCAAAGAGCTTTGAAGTACGCATCCTTTGCTTCTTCCTCAACTTCGAACTCTTCTTTCGGGGCGATCACCTCATTGGCAGAAGAGTCACCCGAAGATGAGTGTGAGGAAGAATTCCTCTTTGAAGATCCTTTTCTTGAAGACATTTCTTTTTGAGCAAAGAGAGATCTTGGAGAAAAAATTTATATCTTGGAGTAATCATTTCTTAAGGCAAGAAGTGAGTAAAGAATTTGAAAAACTTAATTCCCTTACTTATACAATTTTTTTTTCTTTTTTACTATTCACCTTTGATCTTTCGACAAACGACTACGTCCATGTTGCCGGTCGACTCGCCGGCGAGCTCGGCCGCGACACGAGCCAGCTCGCCCGGCGAGCCGTGTTGCCGGTCGACTCG
>NC_027755.1:11138005-11138449 GCF_000695525.1 Brassica oleracea var. oleracea
GAGCCAGCTCACCCGGCGGGCACGGCCGTGTTGCTTGTCGACTCGCCGGCGAGCTCGGCCGTGACACGGGACAGCTCACCCGGCGAGCAAGATCGTGTTGCCGGTCGGCTCGCCGGCGAGCTCGATCGTGCCACGGATCGGCTCGCCCGGCGAGCGCGGCTAATTCTCCATGGACCATTCCGAACCCGGTCCCATCCCATAACCATGCATCTTCGTCCGAAGTTTCCGTAACTCAGTCTTCGGGTCCGTGGATACGACACCAATGTTCCGTCTAAAAAACATCGTCGAAAGTATTCGGGAATTCGGGAAGGTTATGTCTCTCGAACAGTTTCCTATTCTTCGTAGTAGAGCAGGTTACAGTTAACTTAACACCAACTGCCTCGGCTATGCGAAGAAACAGGGTTCCGTTGGAAGAACCATGCCTATACCAACGGCTACTTCGCG